>NC_142929.1:42189490-42416990 GCF_046866305.1 Octopus bimaculoides | reverse complement strand
TAATCTCTACTATGGTATTGAGTAGTCTTTTTTTTCCGACAGTCAACACTAAACGAATATATATATATATATATATATATATATATATATATATATATATATATATATATATATGATTTAATAATAATAATATTAGGGATAAAAATCCAAATTTACAGGTAAAAACTCAATTAAAATCAATTTATTAAAAATTAAAATTAAATTAAGTTTCACAGTATAAAATATAAATATATAGTTTTAGGGAAAAGAACCAAGATTCATGAACTCATCGATGAAAATCCACTGTCACATATAGAAAAATTAATAATTAAAACCACAATAAACGAGTATAATATAATACAAAGTAAATATTAGATAATGATAATACTTATTAATTTTTCTATATGTGACAGTAGATTTTCATCGATGAGTTCATGAACCTTGGTTCTTTTCCCTAAAACTATATATATGATTTAATAAGGATATTTTAGTATTATCTATTAAATTACTGGTATAAGTTTAACATTAGCGCATGTAAGAATAACGAATATTTAACATGTATGGAGTGTTTTAATTATTAACTTTGGGGTCATGAAATAGTGTAATTCACTCAGAATGAGTTATATTATTAGTTAAGTTCAATCGAGTTTATTTTGTTTTGGAAAGAATAGAATATAAAAGTTTTCACTTTTATATTAATAACTATGGAAAACTCGTAGGAATATTATCTGCATGGACTTCAAGGGCTAGATTGCTATTTAGTTAGATAACTTAGGGGTTAGTGATAGGTTTACTTATGGAATTAATTTACCGATATTGTTTTTGTACATAGGGTAAATGTGTTTCTTTGTTGTAGTTTAATAATAATGTTAGTGTTTAATCCTTCCTAGAATTAAGATTGAATGAGTGTGGTGATATCTAAGGTGTGTTTGTTCCCAAACAACATTTATTTTAGTGCTGTTGAAACCGCCGGTTTGAATGGTACTGCCCAGGTGTCGAAACCATAGTGATATCCGTGGGGTAGCTAATGATGGAGGGATGTTGGATTATTGGTATGGCTGTTATTGTATGTGCAGAATACTTTTATAAGACATCCATTTGATATATATATATAGGGTAATCCCATAAATAATGCGGTTTTTTAATACTTTTTATAAACAAGAGTACAAATTATTATTCGTATGTATATAAAAGGAGCACTCCATCAGTTACGACGACGAGGGTGGTCCCAGCTGATACGATCAATGGAACGGCTTGCTTGCGAAATTAACGTGCAAATGGCTGAGCACTCCACAGATACGTGTACCTTTAACGTAGTTCTCAGGGAGATTCAGCGTGACACAGAGTGGGACACGGCTGGTCCTTTGAAATACAGGTACTGCTTATTTTTGCCAGCTGAGTCGACTGGGGCAATGTGAAATAAAGTGTCTTGTTTAAGGACACAACGCGTCACCAGGAATTGAACTCACGATCGTGAGCCGAATGCCCTAACTGCTAAGCCGTGCATGTTGGCCATATATATATATATATATATATATATATATATATATATATATATATATATATATGTGTGTGTGTGTGTGTGTGTGTGTGTGTGTGTGTGTGTGTGTGTGTGTGTGTGTATTTATTTATGTGTGTATATATATATACACATTGGGTCATCCCATGAATAACGCGGTTTTTTATATTTTTATTCTTCAAAATTAATATAAACGAAGTTCTTTTTTTTAGTCTAAAATATAGTCTCCTTCATTTTCTGGTAGACTTGCAAGGCCCCTCTTCCAAAATTCACTTGCCCGTGCCGAAAAATACTCCTTCGGTACTGTTCTGACCTCGTCTACGGAATTCATATTTTTCCGTCTAAATGATTTTGGAGCGGAATAAATGATAATCAGATGTCCGGCGAATATGGTGGGTGGGGCATAGTTTCTCATTCAAACTGCTCCAGCTTTTGGAATGTCATCCTCGCTGTATGTGGCTGAGCATTATCCTGATGGAAGAACACCTTTCGTCTTGAAACCAAAGATGGTCATTTTCCTTCGTGCGCTGACTTAAGCCGCTCAAGCAGCTCGCAGTAGATCTCCTTTGTTATCGTTTGGTTTGGGTTTAAAAGTTCAAAGTGGATTAAACCTTTCATATCCCACCAAACAGATAACAACACCTTCGGTCTGTGAAAACCTTTTTTAGCCTGGGGTACCGGTGTTTTACTTATTGTCTTTGGCACTTGACATTTTTATAAACAGCCCATTTCTCGTCACCTGCCACTATTCAGTCCAAAAGAAGTTCATTCGTGAAACGTAACAGCCAAGAAGAGCACACATTCACTCTCTGCACGTGATTAGACGCGGTAAGTTTGTGAGGAACCCATTGACCTAATTTGCTGACTTTTCCGATGGCACGCAGGTGTTGATGAATGGTTGAATGACCAAATCCAAGCTTCCTTGCTAGTTCTTCAACAGTTACCATGGGATTTTCTTCCACCACGGTTTGCAGGACGTCCTCGTCGAGTTCTACGGATCTTTCAGGACGAGGCTCGTCTTCTAGGCTGTAGTTTTTCTGGCTCGGAATTCCTGGAACCACCGTTTACACTGGATTACGCTTATTCTCCATTCCCTATATACTACATTATATACTATATTCCTCACACTTTCCATTGCGTTGTTGTCTTTATTGAACTCATTGCGTTGCGTTGTTGTCTTTATTGAACTCATAATGCAAAATATGCCCGATATGCTCCTTTGTTACTTCTATTATAGTTTTGAAAAAATAACTGTTAATATCGAACTGCACTAAGAATAACTTGCATTAAGAATAAATACAAAGTAAAATTACTACCTGCTTTTAATAGCAAGTTGATGTAGGTAATTTATCCCGTTCATATATATATATATATATATATATATATATATATATATATATATATATATATATATATATATATATATATATACACACACACACACACACACACACACACATATATATATATATATATATATATATATATATATATATATATAGTTTTAGAGAAAAGAACCAAAGTTCATGAACTTATCCATGAAAATCCACAGTTTTTACCTGTAAATTTGGATTTTTATCCCTAATATTATTATCATATATATATATATATATATATGTATATATATATATATATATATATATATATATATATATATATACCTACATATATACATACATACATACATATATATATATATATATATATATATATATATATATATATATATATATATGTATATATATATATATATATATATATATATATATATATATATATATATATATATATATATATATATATATATTACTATATTATACTATATTATACTATATTATATTTATTTAATGATATTTATTTAAGAGTCGTCTTTTGAATAATATATAGCTGTTGTATTTCTAAATGTTGTATTACTAATATGTTGCATGGCTGCAATCCAATAACTAGTGAAAGGCTAAATCAATAAAAACATATGAATAGCATATTCAATTTTCTTTCTTTATTTATTCATTTATTTATTTATTTATTTTATAATTGCAACAGTTGCCCTGGGATATATTTACAAACATGCTCGTCACAACTGAGTCTATAGTTACATCCTAAGCCCAGCTTCGCCTTTACTCACAACACGCACGCACGTACACAAGCATATACGTATACATATTGTTATACACACACACACACACACACACACACACACGCACACACACACGCATATACATGCATACACACGTGCATATACTATTTTTTTCGTTTTTATAGTGAAATAATTTGCTCCCATCTCAAGTGAAATAATCATTTTGTATATTTATACAATTTAAATTTATTTATTCATATAATAATTGCAAACATTTACCTAAGGATATTTACAAATATGCGTGACACGATTTCAGTTACAGCCTAACTCCCGCTCAGTTTTTACATACGTATTAATATTTACGCGCGCACACGCGTACACACACACACACACACACACACACAAAGCGTACCTATATAAAGATAGATAGATAGCTAGATAGATAGAAAGAGAGAGAGAGAGAGAGGGGGAGAGAGAGATCTATCTTTGAAATTTTTATGTCTTTGTAGCAAAATAGTTATCTTTTATACTAAGATGCAATCCAAAATGCTTGAAACAAATTCTATCAGACGCGGTTGGCTTCCCGTCTCATCTAGAGCCAGCAGGTCTCGACCGCGGGAACGGTAAGCACCTCAAAGGAATAACCCTCTTTTCATTCGAGGGAGGTAGATCTCTCGTCTAGGACGCGACGTACAGCAACACGTTCGCCGGCTCCAACTTTGCTACATCGGTCGCAAACCCGAGTAGCGCCGTCCGTAACGCGAGAAAAATCAATAAATACCATCCGTTATCAGTTTGTACCGGTTGCCGTCGAGACGTCAGGTGTTCTCGGACCCAGTACTACCGATTTCCTCCGCTAAATAAGGATAACGGCGGTCCGTCGGAGAAACGAGCCCCGCGACTTAGAATGGCTGCTGAAGCGAATGTCGCTGGTCATTCTCCGCGGCAACGCTATCACGATCATTACCACGGGGCGCGGCTGAGCATACCATTTGATCTGGTATATTTAGCCCATTGCCCCCTCTCCCTCCATATTCTGCTGTTTTACCCCACTCTTTTTTCTTTCCTTTCTTTTCGTCTTTTATCTCCATTATTCCTGCTTCTTTGAATTTAAATGTTTTAATTAAAAAAAAGAATTTAATTAACTCAGCTAAACTAGGATAACTAAAGATGCAGTGACGTCACAAACTTTGCTACATCTTAATTTCTTCCTTCTCGTTTCGCACTCCGTCTTCGTGTTTAATTCTCCAATCTTTTCCCTTTCACCCTCTTTCTCTTGCGTGTATCTTTTTTATGTTTCTTTCTATCTATCTCTCAATTCCTCTCCCTTTTCTTCCCTCTATATCAACCATATTTTGCCCATGGATCCATTTGATTCCTATTTAACTTTGATGGACTCCGTGTTAAAAAAAAAATCCTATTATATTTTTATAATTAGATATTATTAGAAATTGTATTAAAAAATAGTAAGTGTATTTTGTGCATTATAGAAGTAGTGTGGAGGTGCGTGGCTTAATGGTTAGGGAGTTGAACTCATGGTCATAAGATTGTGGTTTCGATTCATGGACCGGGCGATGCGTTGTGTTCTTGACCAAAACACATTACGCGTTGCTCCAGTCCACTCAGCTGGTAAAAAATAAGTAATCCTGCGACGGACCGAAATTTGTATTAAATCACTCTTTGATATCGACTTTTATTTGTTAAATGCTATGAAGCAATTGTAAATTCTTGAAAAGTCCACAACTTGGGGTGTTTGGTAACCTAATTAAAGAACAATCATATTTGCAAGCACTTCCATCTTACTCTATATGTAATCACGATATACATGTCGTGAATGTTCTTGTTGCTTTACCCTGGTCGAGTAGACCTTTCGTCAGAGGTGATCCAGTCGTGACCGTCCCATTATTTATCTATTTATCTATTTCGGCTAAGTGTTGCATCGAAGGTTACATTTCTTGGGTTATAACTTTGTAGAGACTTGGCTGCCATTTCCAGCAAATCTTCTTCAATGGTTTCTTGATATAAGCATCATTTATTTAAATAGTGGTATGCACTTTTCTGTTTTTGTATTTGATCTACATGATTCTTAATGTGAAATAGTATGTTGAAAGAAATAGTGCTATACCTTGGAACGATCATGCTGCCAATGAAATACATGCACTGGTTGTATTGTACTTCAGTTTTAGAGCAAAAAATGAAGAACAAGATATGGATGATAGTGAGAAAAATCATGTGAAAGTGGTGCACCATCATTAATGGAGTCACAGGTTGTGACGAAAATACTTTAACAAACTAATTAATCAGTTTATTAATTTATTTATTTATTAACTAATAATAAAACTGAAGTGAAATATAGCACATGCGTATGTTTTTTTATTAGCATACATTTTATCTATAGAGTTTATATATTCGCTGTTTCTTATGTAGTCGACTCAAATTTGCTGGTAAATGGTCGGCAGTCAATATACCTGAAGATATGTTCAGTCACCATTTTGATTATCAAGTGGGATAGAAAAAAATTCTCTTGTTGGAAAATGGTTTCGTTTCTATATTGAAAGATGGTCAAATCTTCGTAATATCTTGTTGATATCTGATATTACTGGATAAAGGAGACAGTGAAGCATGTTTACGAGAAGAGTGAGGTAAAGACAGAGCGAAAAAAAAAAAAAGAGAGAGAAACAACAGTAGAAAGGGGAGACAAGTGAGATAACGGTAGAAGAATAGTAAGAGAGATACAAAAAGAAAGGGGTAATATAATAAAATAGAAAGTTGACGGAGAAGACATCGGTGGACATTTCCAATATAAAGACATTGTTAAACAAGCTATTATCATCTGAAATATGACCTTTGCCATAGACAAAGTATAACCTAATGCTCTTTGTCTTTGTCCTTCTGGAATATGTCAAGCAGTGTTAAATATCGAAACTAATTCAGCACTGAAACATATAATCCTTCGTGTGTATATATATATATACATACATACACGCGCGCGTGTGTGTGTGTGTGTGAGGGCATGTATGTATATGTGTGTATATATATATATATATATATATATATATATATATATATATATATATATATATATATATATATACATATATATATATATATACATATATATAATACACATATATATATACATATATGTATATATATATATATATATATATATATATATATATATATATATATACATATATATATATATATATATATATATATATATATATATATATTATATACATACGCACGCGCATACGCACACACATATATATGCATGTATATACACATAGAAAGTGAGAGGGAGAGGGAAGGAGAAAGTGATGTGATCATTCATATATTTGTAGATATATAAGTGTGTGGTTTTTGTGTAGGGGTTGCAAACATACTGATGATACTATTATGTATATGTATATACTTAAAAATATGCATGTGTATAGTTGTGTGCATACCATACATACATACATACATACATACATACATACATACATACATACATACATACATACATACATACATACATACATACGTTTGGCCTTCTGAACTGGTCACTACAAGAACTCAGTGAGATAGATGTTCGAACTCGCCAGCTACTCAGTGCTACAGGTAACTTAACATCAATGGAGATGTCGACAGGCTATACTTTCCACCTAAGTATGGTGACCGTGCTCACAAATCTATATCGGTGTCATATGATGCGCATATTGTGACACTGGAACAACGATTGCTGCAAAGGAAAAAGACCAGTAACTATCTTGCCCAAATTTGTGACCATGAAATCAACAACATTGCTGGGATAGCTAATGAACTTGAGAAGAGGTATGAAATAAGAGCTGATACAGATCTCTACTCAAGGAGCATTTGCAAAAGCTATTTATCAGGAGAGCAAAATTTTAAAAAACGGATGAGTTCACTGAGAAGATAGCACATGGGTACTTGACACGAAAATGTCAAACCAGAGAAGGGATAAATCATGTTAAAAACTTGGCATGGAGTACCAACAAGTTTATGGCATTCTACTTTGAAAGCTACTTCTATGAAATTAAAGAACGAGAGATCCCCACCTTGCATCTACTGGATAAGAGGCAGAAAACGTTGACGGACAAATATAGGTTGTGCAAGACCAACAATGAATACATCAACCATATTACTGCCAACTGTGAGAGAATGTCTTCCAGATATTATCTTCCCATGAGGCATGATGCAGTGGCCAGAATAGTATAGAACAGGATAGCAAAAAAGAAAACACCTACAGATGAACTTGACTACATTGAAATCAATGGGTTTAAAGAATATTGGTGGAAATTGATAATTAAAACAGCCACAAAATAAAATCAGCTGCACTCTGGACACCGACGTGATGAGAAAAATACAACAGGACGAGTACATCTATAAATCATTGATAAGGAGTTTTCAAATTCAGTACCCAAGATACACTTTCAGCTTCATACCTCTTATTATTGGAACAGCAAGATATATACCAACCCGTCTGGAGCAAAGTATAGCTGAACTTGGATTCTTAGGGAAAGAATGCAATTCTTTAATTTATACACTACAAATGCTCACGATATCTGATACTATAAAAGTCTGCAACACCTTAAGATTTACAAAAGATAAACAAAACAAGATGTTATCCAAGTACATAAATATATACATGCATATATAAATACATACATACACACATAAACACTTATATACACACTTATATATATGTGTGTGTGTGTGCATATATATATAGATATATATATACAGGAATTATATATTGGAAAAAATAATAAGGTACTCAGATATCTGGATGGTTGTACATTTACAGATTTTTATTAATATGTCACATGTTTTATAAATATTAGCGCTTGCACCTGTACTTGTAGGTTCTTCAAAATATTTTGAAGAACCTACAAGTATAGGTGCAAGCGCTAATATTTATAAAACATGTGACATATTAATAAAGATCTGTAAATGTACAACCATCCAGATATCTGAGTACGTTATTATTTTTTCAATATATATATATATATATATATATATATATATATATTTACATACACACATATATATATACATATATTCATGTATATATAAAGAGTTGAGGCGATTGAAAACGCAAGTCATATGCAATCAGACTCCAGAACGCACAAATGAAGATATTCAATCAATGTAATTGAATCATATATATTTATACACATCAACATAAATCATGCATATACAGGCGTGAAGGTTCTCCAAGAGTATAAAGAATAAAACCAAACATACAAAAAAATATAGAAGAAATATAAAAACATAAAAATACGTATAAAATTACATGTAAATAAAGATTACGTGTAAAGAGTTATGCGTGATAAATATAGGAGGCGCAAAACGAATGAGATGATGGGGACATTACATATATGGAGTATTTAATTTTTAATCCGGACCGGTAATATACCTTGAAACGACCGCGGATGGAACACCTCCCTATTTTCGGATCCTATTTTATTTATTTTTCTTAACCTTGATATCTTGCGTCATTTCTGTCTTATATCCTGGATGTATGTGGAATTTTTAGACGATTTAGGCGGTTTGCCATTTTGAAGGTTGACATTTTTATTCCTATATTTACGCACCTCTCATTCGTGTTGCGCCTCTTATAATTATCACGCATAACTTTTTATATGTAGTCTTTATTTGCATGTAATTTTATACGTATTTTATATGTTTTTATATTTCTTCTATATTTCTATGTATGTTTGGTTTTATTCTTTATACTCTTGGAGAATCTTTACGCCTGTACATGCATGATTTATGTTGATGTGTATAAATATATATGATTCAATTAAATTGATTGAATATCTTCATTTGTGCGTTCTGGAATCTGTTTGACTGCCTATGACTTGCGTTTTCAATCTCCTCTGCTCTGCATCTTTTCACATTGGCTTTCTATGAGCACTCCGTAAATAGCCCAGACTTTCTATAACATACTTAATATTATACACACACACACACACACACACATATGTTTAATCCCTCATACATACATATACAATCAGTGAGAATGAGAATATTTATGAACAAACGTTTCTTACCCTCTACAGCTTCAATACCTTAATCATTCGCCCACGGCAGTGGGTGAATATATTCTTAAGGTCAACTTTTAGTTACTCACGAGATTCAGTTCTCAACTACAGTTTTTTTTTGTTTTTGTTTTTTTTTAGTATTGATGGTCCAATCTTCAGCTACATTTTTAGATAAAATGATAGAATTTTGATTCATAAAAGAAAAAGTTGGGTCAAAATATGTGAGGTCAAAAAGGAGAAGGTAAGGCGAAACATTGACTTTGAATCAAAATACCTCAGCTATTTTAAAAGGAAAGTATAGATTAACTGAGTTTAAAAGAATATGTTCATTGAGAAGAATGTTTTGGAGGAAAACTTCATATTAGCTAGAGAAAAAAACTAGTGTGGCTTTAAATGACGAAAAAATAATGAGTAACCCCCAAAATTGACTTTGAATCCAAATATCTCAGTTCTTGTGACAGAAATCTATTCAATAGTTGTGTTCAAAGGAAAGAGCTCTGTGACACGAATGTTATGGTGACAACCTCGTTATAAAATATTAGCTACAAAAAAAGTGATGTGGATTTAAATTACGGGAAAAAGATCATTTCAACAAATAAAAATATTTTTGTCATTTTAAGATATTTAGCATTATAAAAGACGTTATCCGATGTTCTGGATCGTTTAGCTTAATGGTACAGAGCGCTTGACGAAGGTTTGAGAGGTATGGGATTCGATGCTCAGTAGCAACTTGCTGACCACTTTTCTAATGCATTTAGCCAATCTTCTAAACTGTTTTCATAGCAATTCTGCGTTCCAGTTTACTTCAGGTGAAAGAGCTCCATGAGAAGAATCTTACAGTGAAAATCTTGTCAAAAATATTAGCTACAAAAAACAGTTGTGCGGCTTTAAGTGACGTAAAAGGGTGGTCATTTTAAGAAATCAAAGTATTCGTTTTGTTTTTTAAGAGTAAAATAATATTATTTGAACTCAAATGAAAGAGTTCATCGAGATTAATATTTTGGGAGTAAGCCCGTCTAAAGATATTAAGCATAAAAACAGTTACGATTCTTTGCGATTTCATATTAATTTTTATTATTCTGTTTATGTATTAAAAAATGAACACATTAAAAACATTTTAAAGTAAAATATTTTATTTACAAAAACTAGTCATTAATCATTTAATATGAATATAACATTTTATAATAAAAATTGCTTTAAAACAACATGTTTATTTGTAACAGATATGCTGATATTAATCTTTTGTTATTTTCGGTGCAAACAAAATTTTCCAAGTTTAAATAAAATCTTTATTTAAAAGGTATTTTCAACAGTATCATTTTTTTTTTCAATTATAAAGGTAAATATAATTAATTATAATAATAGAAGCGTTGCCTGGAAAAAAGTGGACTAGAATGAAAAATGCGGGCTCGCAATCAGAATATTCTGAAGTATTGAGCATGGAAAAGTACAGAACAAGCAGTAATTACGTCTGGAAAAGTATAGGGCAAGAAGAAAAGAAACTTAAAATATTGTTGCGGAAGTTAAAATTTGCTAAACAAATTTCTGAAATTCTTCAACAAATATTGTGTGCACTGTTTTCTATATGTTCTTTTTTATTTTACTTTTTATTACAAATTTTTTCAATTTAAGTCAATATTTTTGATTTAAGATTTTCTTTGTATTAAACTTTCTATTAAGCTGTATTAGACATTTCTGTTTTATTTTTAATATTATATCTTTTGTTAAATTTTTTTATCTTAACAAAACTCATTATCCAAAAAATTGAAATCACATATATTGTTATAAAATTAAATTCATGTAGACTATATGCAATTCAAAAGAGTAAAATATTCTAAAAAAAGAAATTTTAAGAAACAGAAGAATTAATTTCTTTAAAGTTTGAATTATCAGATAATATATTGTTGCATTTACAGTAACAAAAATAAATTGCTCTTGTGTGATTTTTTAAATATGCATATATGTAATATCAAATTTTTAATGTGTAAACTTGCTGACAATTTGTGTTTTCACTAAAATTAAAAATGAACAGTTTCTTGAGTATTTTAATTCAAACTTCTATGTAAAAATAAAAAATACAAAAAGGCATTTATTACTATTTTAGTTTTTAAATTCTAACTTCAGCAGCAATAGTTTAATTTCTTTTCTTTTCTTATACTGTGCTTTTCCAGGTTTAATTATTGCTTGATCTGGACTTGCAAAGATAATATGTAAGATTATATCTATGCATGTCAGTAAACGGACAGAAGTAAGACGGCGAGCTGGCAGAATCGTTTGCACACCGGGCAAAATGCTTAGCAACATTTCGTCCGTCTTAACATTCTGAGTTCAAATTTTGTTGAGGGCTATTTTGCCTTTCATCCTTTCGAGATCGATAAAATAAGAACCAACTGAGTGCTGGAGTCGGTGTAAACGACTTATCGCCTCCTCAAAATTGCTGATCTTGCGCCAAAATTTGAAACCAATATACGGGCAGAGCTGAACTAACAAAAGATAAGAACATAATATTTAATATGCACACAAAAGCGAGCTCTGAAGATGCAGAGGAGACTGTCAAACATTCTGTATACAAATAACAGTTTTCTTATACCTTCACTGAATTGTGTCTCCTCAGTGAAACTAAAAAGCATTTCGTGACAAAATATTCAACTGTTTAGAACGCTTCTATTGGTTTCTGTAATCTATTTTATATTTTGGCAGAAATTAATAGTTTCGTATTTCCCTCTGTTCCATCATCCTTTTCTTTATGTAATTTGTCTTCATTATATAACCTGCTCTTGTGAAAACCATAAAGATAACAATTTCCTATTTTCCTACTATAAAATTCCTACTATTGATCATTACCTAAGACACTATTGTTTTTATAATAATAATCATTTCTACTATAGGCGCAAGGCCTGAAATTTAAGGGAGTGGTTCCAGCTCAGAAATATTATCAATAAGTATTGTTATTTTGGCTTTCATCCTTTCAAGGTCGATAAAACAAGTATCAGTTGAATACTGGGGCCGATGTTATCGACTTGGCCCCTCCACCGAAATTAATGGACTTGTACCAAAATTTGAAATTATTCTTGGTAGTAGTAGTAGTAGTAGTAGTAAGGCGACGAGCTGGCACGCGGGACAAAATGTTAAGCGATCCGACTTTACGTTCTGAGTTCAGATTCCACCGGGATCGACTTTACCTTTCATCCTCGATAAAATAAGTGCCAGTTGAGGACTAGGGTCGACGTAATCGACTAACCCTCCCCTAAAAGTTCGGGTACTGTTGCTATAGTAAAAAGAATTGTAATTGTTGTTGTTGTTGCTGTTGTTGTTGTTGTTGTTGTTGTTGTTGTTGTTATTATTATTATTATTATTATTATTGTTATTATTATTATTATTATTATTATTATTATTATTTCTACTACTATTATTGAAATAGGTTCGCCATGTAAGAAAACTGATGCTCTGTGTCTGGTATGTGGTGACCGAGCATCTGGCAAACATTACGGTGTTCTTAGTTGCGATGGGTGTCGCGGTTTCTTCAAGAGGAGCATCCGTCGAAATCTCGACTACGTTTGCAAAGAAAATGGATCCTGTGTAGTAGACGTTGCAAGAAGGAACCAGTGTCAGGCGTGCCGATTCAAGAAATGTCTGGAAATGAAAATGAACAGAGATGGTGAGTGTGAGTATTTTAAATATTCATTGTTTGATCATGTTCAGTTATATCTAAGCTAAAAGAAGTGGATCATTTCAATAACGTGCTTTAGATTATATACATCTACCTATCTATATAAACAATGCAGTTTTTTATACTTCTTTTATTCTTTTATTTTTCATAATTAAGATAAACAAAGTTCTTTTTTATTCTACAATACTCTTCCATTTATCTGGTAGACTTGCAAAGCCCCTCTTCCAAAATTCAGTTGTCCATGACGAAAAATATTCCTCCAGTACTGTTCTGACCTCGTCTACAGAATTCATATTTTTCCGTCCAAATCATTTTGAAGAGTGCGGAATAAGTGATAATTAGATGGGGTAATGTCCGGTGAATATGATGGGTGGGGCATCGTTTCCCATTCAAACTGTTCCAGTCTTTGGAATGTCATCCTCGCTGTATGTAGTCGAGCATTATCCTGATGAAAGAACACCTTTCGTCTTGAAACCAAAGATGGTCGTTTTTCTTCTAGTAAACACCTGCCAATATATACAGACTGCACAATTACAAAAACTGTAAGCCACAGCAAAACTTATAAAAAGAAAAGAAAAAAAATTTTTTAATTCAGAAATTCAAAAATTCAACGAAGTGAACACTGTATTTTTTTTTTCTATCAGTAATTAAAAACAGAACATGATGAATTGCTAACAATCACTAACTAAATGGGCATTTTGCGTTACCGTATTTTCCTGCTTAAAAGTCGAATTTTTCAGACCAAAACTGTCAGCCAATAAAGGTCGGCCGACTTATACACCAAGACGACTTTCGAGAGCCCAAAAATGTGAAATGCGGCAGGATTCGGAAGGACAGTGACAATGTTTGAATGTTTACATTACATGTGTGCACTATATACTATGTAGACTTGTATGCCGAAAATACGTATCCCTGAGCTCATGGGATCAACATCTTCACTTAGCAATAGGTGGCGATTGAAAAGATTGTGACTTCAGACACAAAATAATCAAATAGTTGTTAGACTTGATATGACAAAAATAATTGTTAATTTCTATTGCTATGCAAAAGCTCTTTAAAAAAATACTACCATCAGAGTTGTCAATAGCGAAAGGTTGCTTCAAAATAAATAAATTATCGTTATTGTTTAATTCCAGCCGTTCAACATGAAAGAGCACCAAGATCTTACCAACAACGACACTCGGGTCCAGAAGAAATCAGAAGACACAATGAAGAAAACCAAGTACCATTTGTCCCTATTACGAAAATTCTGGACCACCCAAGGTTTTTATCAACAATTTCATTTTAGATAATGTTCAATTACAAATATATGAAAATTATAATTATTAGTTAGGCGCAGGAGTGGCTGTGTGGTAACTAGCTTGCTTACCAACCACATGGTTCCGGGTTCAGTCCTACTGCGTGGCACCTTGGGCAAGTGTCTTCTACTATAGCCTCGGGCTGACCAAAGCCTTGTGAGTGGATTTGGTAGACGGAAACTGAAAGAAGCCCGTCGTATATATGTATATATATGTATGTATGTGTGTTTGTGTGTCTGTGTTCGTGCCCCCATCATCGCTTGACAACCGATGCTGGTGTGTTTACGTCCCCGTAACTTAGCGGTTCGGCAAAAAGAGACCGATAGAATAAGTACTAGGCTTCCAAAGAATAAGTCGTCGGGTCGATTTGCTCGACTAAAGGCGGTGCTCCAGCATGGCCGCAGTCAAATGACTGAAACAAGTAAAAGAGTAAAGAGTAAAAAGAGAGTTCTATCATTTTCTTTGTATGTATGTATGTATGTATGTATGTACATGCATACACAGTGTCAGTGATCGAACATGTGTATTATTCACATGTGTTTTTCTTTTTTCTTTTTTCTTTATCCCTGGATCTCTTTCCCTATCTTCTTTCTCCGCTCTTGCTCCTCTTCTCTGAACTTGTCTCTGCTTATCCGACAAAGAATTATGCCCAAAACGTCATATTTTTATTTTTAACATTCTCTTCATTACATTTTTCTAAGAGTTTCAAAATAATTTTAAGTGTAAACGTTCCTTGGACATCTATCGTTTTTATATTTGAATCGCTTTTTGTTATTGATTTATTTATGTATATATATATATATATATATATATATATATATATATACATACATAATATATACATACATATACGTACGTGCGCGTAAGCACACACACGAACACACATGAATACATATGTATACATATATGTATTTATATATATAAACACAAACACAATAACAATTGCAACGTGGAATGCGTTTATAAGCCATTTAAAAACACAAAAACCGTTAGATTCACTTCAACATTCAAATTAATTTGTGTCAAAATATTTTTGTCGCTTTAAAACTGCGACCTGTTCACTGACAAAACATCGTGACGACGTTTTGTCAGTGAACAGGTCGCAGTTTCAAAGCGACAAAAATATTTTGACACAAATTAATTTGAATGTTGAAGTGAATCTAACGGTTGTTTTTTTTGTGTGTGTGTGTGTGTGTGTGTGTGTGTTTTTAAATGGCTTATAAACACCTTCTACGCTGCAATTGTTTTTGTTTCAGCGCACTATCTTAGATCAAGTCACTTGCGATGCAAGAATATCTCCGTAATTTATATATATATATATATATTATACATACATGCACACACACACATATATATATATATATACATACATGTATATATATATATATATATATATATATATATATATATATATATATACATACATACATACATACATACATACATACATACATACATACATACAGTGTGTGATGGGTAAATTGTCGCCATTTTATATTTTTAATTTTGCACATGCACATTGCTCGTTTTTTTTATTTTGTCGACTACACAGTATAGTAGGGTCAGTTGGGTACCGTCTGTAAGAAAAACAGCACCATTACGCAGTTCACTCTTGGCTGTAATTTTTTTCAGGTCAAGCGACTATGTTGAAATTTCTTCGTTAGTTAGTTAGTCTGTCAGTCAGTCAGTCAGTCAGTCAGTCAGACAGACAGTCAGTCAGACAGACAGTCAGTTAGTTATCGACAATAGATATTAGATCATGTGGGATCTGCAATTTTCATAAATAGCGACTTAACTAAAGGATAATTATCTCTCATTCTTCATACACATTACACCATCAAAGTGAAACTCCACTAGCCTTTCTGAGTTAAAAAGACATTCTTTTATTATACAATTTTGCTCGTTTGTACGTTCTTAATGACGAACAGAAACCAAAGCCGCATGATAAATAACTTTCAAGTTAGTGTCATCATATTTATTCTACTGAGGTAGAATACTAACTAATCAATGTAATACTCCTCGATCATCAAGATCATTTTTGACTGATGTACATTATTGTATATCAATCAATATAATGATTATCTTATCAATAATCTGGTATACACGAAGAAGACTATACTTCGCTGATGAGGTTTTAATAAGACCGAAACGAGTCAAAAAAGACTATACTTCGCTGATGAGGTTTTAATAAGACCGAAACGAGTCAAGTGTTGTCAACCCTACTTGCTGAAATCAAATTAAAATGATATTAACCCTGAGATAATTTTATTTGATTTATTAGTTTAATTAACTAATTTGTTAATTAATTAATTAATTAGATCGCCATACATTCATAAGATCATTGTATACTGAGATTCTTGCACACTGAATCATTTGACTTTTTTTTATCTTACATATGCTAAGTATTCGGTAAGTGGCTGGATGGCGCATTCAGTAGACTATCGGGCAAAATATGTTGCGGTATTTAGTTGCGTCTCTTTACGTTTTGAGTTCAAATCTCGCCAAGATCTACTTTGTCCTTTTCATCCTACTGAAGTCAATAAAATAAGTATTTCTTTCTGATACCTCTTACTTGTTTCAGTCATTGGACTGCGATCATGCTTGAGCACCGTCTTGAAGGGTTTTGTCAAACACGTCGCTCCTAGTACTTACTTTTCTAAGTCCGGTATTTATTCTTTCAGTCTGTTTTACTGAACTGTTAGATTACGGTTACGTAAGCAAATCTACACTGGTTGCCAAGCAGTAGTAGGGGACAAATATAGTATAAAGATATATATATATATATATTAATTTTTTCTATGTGACTGGATTTTCATGGATGAATTCAAGAATTGTGTTTTTTTCTCTAAATTATATATATATATATATATATATATATATATATATATATATATATATATATATATATATACACGACAAGCTTCCACATAGTTTCTGCCTCCCAAATTCATTCACAAGGCATTACTCAAGATGCCATGCAATGTGATTGAACCTGAATGTTGCAAAGCGAGCTTCTTAACTACACAGCCATGTCTATCAATCGATGAAATAAGAACGGGGCAAAGGAATTAATATAATTGAAAGTGCGGGTTCTTGAAGGGCCACAATCCAGTGGGTGGAACTAGTAAAAGAATAAAAGAATACTCTTACATTCCGTAACTGGAAGAATTGGTAGAACGTCGGATAAAATGCTTAGCGTCATTTCTTCCGTCTCATTGGGTTCTAAATCTAAATCCCGTCGAGGTCAGCTTTGCTTTTCATCTCTTTGGGATCAATAAAGTTAAGTACCAGTCAAGTACTTAGATCGATGTAATCGGCTTTCTCCCTACCTTCAAAATAGCTAGCTTCGAACCCTGCAACGGACCGGCGTCCCGTTCAGAGAGAACATTGAATCTCGATCATTTAACACAGGTTACCGACCTTACGATTCCTAAGGTGCGAGAGAAAAAAAAAAGCATAACAGCAAGCTTGACAATGCCAAGTCTTTTAACCACTTGGGGGTCGTTGGGGCGCTGCAGTCATGCAGCGTATCTAGGGTGAGAAAGCTAGGCGTAGCCCATCCCTCTCCAGGCTAAACTAATTTCTACAACTGAGTGGACTGGAGCAACGTGAAATGAAGTGTTTTGCTCAAGAACACAACGCATCGTCTGGTCCAGGAATCGAAACCACAATCTTACGATCATGAATCCAACACCCTAATCTCTAAGCCACGTGCCTCCACGTTTGGATTCTCAGATCTTGAGTTATTTGTTTTGGGACGATTTTTAGTTACTTGTATTTTATTATTTATTTATTTATTTTGTTATTTGTAGATTGGATTATGCCCAGTTTCACCAGTACAGCACCCCAGTCACACTGCACCCTGAATTACCCGGTTACAATCCAGGCCAAGTGTTTCAGCCAATTACAATCCAATTAGCCGACCAAAATAGCCGCGCAGCAACTGCAGCTTTTCTCCACCCTCACCACCATCATCATCCATCACATCTACCCCATCACTATCCGAATCACTTGTTACAGCCAGGTACTACACCCAGTGGAGAAATGGGCTTCCGACCAGCAATAGTAAAAATTCCGTCTGGGGAACTAAATATACGCGGAACTGGTGGAGGAGGAGGGGGAGCGGGAGGAGGTGATGGAGAAAGAGGAGGAGGGGGAAACAACAGTGGTGGAGGTGGTGGAGGTAGCGGTGGCAGTGGTACTGGTAGTGGTGGTGGCAGTGGTGGCAGTAGAAATGAGAACAACGTCGACTGTACCATCAAAGAAAATTGTTCGTCACGCGTTTCCGGAGAATGTTCCACACCGACGCATCTGAAACGTGAAAAGACTGAATCAGACAGTACAGGTAAATTGATTCACACTTTTTTATGACTGATGATCATCACAATAAACTTTAAACTCATCTTGTCTTAACGTTTTTTTATTATTCCTGAGTTGCATTAGATTTGGTCTGTTATTACGTGAAGAGACTAAATTGCATCGTGCTAGAGTCACTGTAGCCATTAAAAATACATACGTACTGTTAAATTCACTTTCACTCAATGGTTATTTTATTAATAATAATTCATACTAATGCGATTCGGTCACTAATGTTCTTGGAGTAGACATTTAGGTCGTAGATGTACTCAATTTCTTGTAAAATATACCATTATTAGGCCAAACAAAGCGGCGAGCTGGCAGAATCGTTAGCATCCCGGAAGAAATGCTTCACGGTATTTCGCCCGTCTTTAAATTCTGAGTTCAAATTCCGCCGAGGTAGACTTTGCCTTTCATCCTTTCGGGATCGATAAATTAAATACCAGTGAAACATTGGGGTCGATATAATCGACTAGTCCAGTCCCCTCCCCACAAATTTCAGGCCTTGTGCCATTAGCAAAAAATAATTATTGGACCAAGTAAGGCGGTGAGCTGACAGAATCTTTAGAGCATTAAACAAAATGTTTAACAATATTTCTTCCGGTTCTTTGTGTTCTGAGTTCAAATTCCGCCAAGCTCGACTTAGCCTTTCGTTCTATCGGAGTCGATGAAATAAGTACAAGTTGAACGCTAGGGTCATTGCAATCGACTTAACCCTTCCCCAAAATTTCTGACTTTCTGCCAAAAATTTAAAACCAATATCTAGAATAAATTTTGTTGTTGTTTATATTTGATAAGTATACGAGAAAAACTGAGAATGAAATAATAAGAATTCATAAATTCTATGTATGGAATTATCTCTAGTTTATAAATCTGCATTCATAGTTCTGACAATACCCCAGTTTGCCGAAGCACTACTTTGTGGTTGGGCTGCTATTCACCTCTTTCTTTTAGATCATAACTTTAATGTTGTTTAAGAACAATGCTAAATTTGAAATAAGGCTAGCGACAACTTGGGTTTGATGAAATATGCAAAAATTGTTGTTGTACCCCAAGAAACCAGTATTGATTCATATTTATCGAACCTACATCAGACACAGAAATTCAGTTTCCATTTTCTTTTTGTTAATTTTTTTTGTTGTTTTGTTTTTGTATCTAGATTAACATGCAGGATAATGAAATCTTACGTAAAAATAAAATGTTAATTCCATAGAAATGATTGAAGTATTGTCAAAATACTTCCCTAGAGTGTCTACGATTCTCTGCAATTTTGCTTATGTAACTGCGAGACAATTTATAAATTTTGTCAATAAATTTTGATTCTTTTGTCAATAGAATTTATTTACAATTCTCAATTCTTCTCCCCTTAAATAAACTGAAAAATAACACACCATTTTGTTTCGTCCTTGCATGGTATTTTATTTAGAATCTTCTGGAGGTACTTCACAAGAGAATTCAGTTAGCACTACAACATCTATCCATCCACCGACAACCCTAAATGGTAACCAGCCCCAGACATTTCCTTACAAAATGATCCCAGCGTCCGCCGTAAATATGAATCCTTCATCGTACCAACCACCGTTTGGCATGTTAGCTAACCCCCTCGCTGGAGGAGACCAACATTTTTATGTCAATAATTCCGGTGTAGAAAGCGTCTACGAAACAGCAGCACGCCTCTTATTTATGTCGGTGAAATGGGCACGAAATATTCCATCATTTCTTCAACAGCCATTTCGCGATCAAGCCATTCTTTTGGAAGAAAGCTGGAGTGAATTGTTCATCCTAAGTACGTCACAATGGTCAATGCCAATCGACATTGGTAAGTAAATATTCTTTAGAATATGGATTCTCAAACCGGAGTACGTGTACCACCAAAAGTATGTAAGAGAAATTACGAGGGTATGCGAGATTTGTAAAAACATTTTAATTTTTAAATATAATCTACTACTTATCAATGATGCATCTTCAGATTTCGAAATACATTTATTTATTAAAAAAAATTCGTTAAATATAATTACCATCTTTTCCTGCATACAAGTTTACGTAGTGTATAGTGTATAAGTGTAGTGTAAGCATTCAAACATTGTCACTATCTTTCCAAATCCTACCGCATTTCACAGGGAAATTTTGGTTCTCCAAAGCTATCTTGGTATATAAGACCTACCTTTTTTACCTGTAAATTTTGGTCTAAAAACTTCGATTTGTAATGCTGAAAAGTATGATAATAACAGATAATATACGTTGTCTACATTGTCCGTTTCATGAGGAGTAATTGCTTGGCTTAGTGTGTTGCACTCATCATCATAATATTATGATTTCGATTCCTAGACATGACGATCTGTTGTGTTCTTGAGCAGAGCATTTCATATCACGTTACTCCAGTCCGCTCAGCTGGCAAAAACGAGTAATGCAGGGACGGCCGGTGTCCCGTCCGAGAGGGTGAGGAATATACGAGAAGGTGTTGAAAAGTTCCTGGCTTTATGGGTATCGCGAAAAAACCTGATTGGAGGCCCAACCTTCTGAGCTCTTTTACATGGCTTAGAAAAACTGAAGGACTGCTGCAGTAAGTGTGTGAATCTGAAGGGAATATGTTGAATAAAATCATAATTAACTGATCCTCTTGTATTTTCTTTAAACCAAAGCCAGAAACTTTTCAGCAATCCCTCGTATACGTCACGGAATTTGAGAAACCGGCCTTATAAGGCTATAGCTTGGGAAGAACAGTTTATCCACTTTTTTTATCTTGTTTTATGGTATCCATAAAAACGATATCCATTATTGTCTGTTTTATGGTGTCATACTATATTACAATATACAAGGTTATTTGAAAAGAAAGAGCAGACTTCAAATTTATTTTTAAAACAAACGGTAAGAGACACAAACACATTCTACATATTTCTTGATAGGGGAAAGTTTAAAGTTTATACCTGAACATGATAAATTGAATTAAGCCTTAAATAAAATATTTTATTTTGTTTTAATGTTTCACTTTGTTCATTTTATTTAAAGTTGTATAATTTTCATTTCTGTAATCCCTTAGAAAATGGCGACGCCACAAGAAAAGTATTTTTGTGTGCTGCAGTTTGAGAAATGCGAATCGATTGTGCAAGTGCAACGTGAATTTCGCCGCTAATTCAATAAAAATCCACCTCGTCACAAGCAAATTTACGAATGGCATAAAAATTTCACAGAAAAAGGTTTCGATGTTTGTCGAGCAACACATGGTGCTCATGTTGAGTGCATGCTACCTTAAAATAAACTTTAAACCTTCCCCTATCAAGAAATATGTAGAATGTGTTTGTGCCTCTTAGCGTTTGTTTCAAAAATAAATTTAAAATCTGTTCTTTCTTTTTGCATAACCCTGTATTGATTTCAAATTTTGGCACAAGGCCAGCAAATTCGGGGAGAGGATAAATCGATGACTGTAATCGATTACAGTACTCAACTGCTACTTATGTTATCGATCCCGAAAGGATGAAAGGCAAAGTTGACCTCGATTGCATTTGAACACAGGACGTAAGGACGGACGAAATATCGCGGAGCATTTTGCCCGGCGGGTTAACGATTTTGCCAGCTCGCCGCCATGCTATTTTACAATATATTAAACACGCGGAAAAGCCAACACTGCCGGACATGACGAGTACCCAAGAGGAAAATGTTTGAGAGTCTCTTTTTTAGACTGTTGTTTTTATTGAAAAAAATCATCTGAATCAATAAGGCACGAATCCCTCGAGCAGAGATGAAAACATAATTGTTATGTAATAACACGGATGTTTTAATGTGTTTTTTCTTTTGCTTTTGGGCTGGGGGGGGTTTTTTGTGATAGGGTGTTAAAAGAATACTATTTTCGATGGTGAACGAATACTGAGAGGAGCACTGAGATTAGTCTTCAACAAGCGTCTTACAGTGTGGTGCAGCCGGTTTTGAAAGAGAGAGAAATGGAAAGGGGAGAAGAATCGACCTCAGTACTTGGTTGATAGTTTGGAAGGAGGAAAGATAAATTTGATATCGGCAGGATTTGAACTCTGAGTGTAATGAAGCACAACGATTACTGTGAGGCATTTGTCTGAAGATCTAACGACTCTGGCAAACAACTGTCTAATGTGTGTGCGTGAATATGTGCATGTGTGTGTGTGTGTGTAGATTGATAGATAGATAATTTATTTTCGAGCGCAGAAACGCCGTTAGAACATCAGAAATATTTGGTAAATTGCCCTTACAAAGCAGAAAAATTTGTCAACAAATGTGTGCGTGTGTGTCTGTGTGTGTGTGCATGTGTGTGTGTGTGTGCGCGTGCGCATGTGTGTGAAGACGCGTGGCTTAATGGTTAGAGCATTCGATTCGCGATCGTAAGGTTGTGAATTCGATTACCGGCAGCGCGTTGTGTCTTTGAGCAAGAAGACTTATTTCATGTTGCTGTAGTCCACTCAGCTAGAAAAATGTATAGTACCTGTATTTCAAAGGGCCAGCCTTGTCACATTCCGTGTCACGCTGAATCTCCCTAAGAACAACGTTAAGGGTACGCGTGTCTGTGGAATGCTCAGCCACTCTGCACGTTAATTTCGCGAACAGGCTATTCCGCTGATCGGATCAACTGGAACCCTCGTCGTCGTAACCGATGGAGTGCCAGTTGGTTATATATGCTTTTATTTTGCTATTTCAGTTTTTTGGACTGCAGCCATGCTGGGGAACCACAGCATGGCCGCAATCGAACGTCCCCAGTACTTATTTTTCTTAAGCCAAGTACTTATTCTATCGGACCCTTTTGCCGAACTGTTAAGTTACGAGGACGTTAACAAATCAATTCTGGTTGTCAGGTGGTAGCTGGGGATAAACACAAATACATAGATTCACGCACATACACATGCATGTATGTACGAACGTATGTATGTATGCATGCACGTATATACGACAGGCTTATTTCAGTGTTCGTCTACCAAATTCACTCACAAGGCTTTGACCTAAGATGCCACGCAGTGAGATTGAATCTGGAACCGTGTGGTTGGGATGCAGACTTTTGACCACAGAGTCACGCCTATATGGGTTACCTATTTACAGCTTAGTGGACTGAAGCAACATGAAATTAAGTATTTTGCTCAAGAACACAACGTACCGCCCGGCCTGGGAATCGAATCCGCGGCCTTGTGATCATAAATACAATACCTTAACCATTAGGCCACGTTCTTTTACATAGTCGAGGTTGACCTGGTGTTCAATAACAACTGGAATGCTCAACAACTTAATAGTGATCCTTCTCATAGTTCCTGCATTATCTGTATTTGATGTTCTGGTTATTTATGGTTTATTTAAGAAGAAACCGTGCCTATGTCCTTCACAGAACTTCCTCCGATTATTTACTGCGTTTGATGTTCAATTATAAACATCTGTAAATCGATGTAAGAAGGAAACAAAAACACAGGAGCTCAGAAGAAATTCTAGATGGAGGGTTGACATCTGGAGAAGTAAGGATTGGGTGCGATGCCTGTATGGAGGAAGCTTAAGGAAAATGCGAAGAGAGACAGGTGTGCTTATGGACTTCGATGAAGGTTATATGCAACTGGCTAGTTCTGAGGAACAGAAGTTGCTGCAGATGCGGTGTAATAGGTACAGAGAATTAGGACACACTGTATCTAAGTGAAGGAGAGATTTTAGTATCTTAGGGAATGAGCTTTTGTCAATGAGTCGGATGGTTTTCTTTTTGTTTTCGATTTTTCGATGCAATCTAGGATGTGGGTTGGGACAGAGGAGCCAAAACAATTACTGCTAGGTGTTTGTCCGACGCTCTAATTATTCTGTCAATCAACAAACAGCTACAGAGATATGGTTCTTTAGAAGAATACTGAAGATGTTCTATGTGAATAGAGTGACAAAAACCGAGTTCCTTTGACAAGCAAAGACCACAAGAAAGATTTTCAATAATATAAGGAGACAAAAAACTTAGTTCTTTGGACACTAAGTGAGAAGAAAAAGCCTTGAACACTTGGTGACAGCTAGGAAACTGAAAGGTAGAAGAAACCAGGGAAGAGAGAGAGGTGGAGATATTCGATGGTCTTACCAGCTGGCTTTCAGAAAAACGGGCAAAATACGGTGCTTAGTTGTGTAGGGAACTAAAAGGCATTGATGTCTATGATTTCTGACGCCTGTAGGTATGGTGCATCAAGAGAGCAAGAGAAATAGAGAGAAGGGAAACGATAGAGAGAGAACGAGTGAGAGGAAGTTGGAACAGATATTCAAAATAGCTTTTCTATGATGATAATAATTACCTCTCCATAATTTTAACTTTCATAATTTTGATACCTTCAAATATTCCACTGTTTATTAAAAAGCCAACTGATAATATCTTTTTTATTGTAGCCTCATTATTAACAGCTAATGGTTGGAGCTTGGACACGCAGCATGCAGAGAAGACAGCTTTCATGATGACGCAGCTCCGACTGCTTCAAGATATAATCAATCGCTGTAACGAATTACATGTTGATGCAACGGAATACGCATGTCTTAAAGCAATAACTCTTTTCCGTCCAGGTAAGTCGCTCTTTCGACCAGACTATCAGATCTTCTTATACACCGCTGGTCACAATGAACTTTCTCGCATTGTTGTAGCTTTCGAGTGATGCCATTCAGCTGGCTAAGCGGACAGACCAATATTCACCCTGAACAAAATGCGATTTTGCAGCTGAGTGGACTGGAGCAATGTGAAATAAAGTGTTTTGCACAGAAACACAACGCACCACCGGTCTGAGAATCGAAACCACGATCTCGAGATCGTGAGTCCAACACCCTAACCACAAGGCCACGAGCTTAATGGTTAAACATAAGGTCCATATATTCCGTGAATCATCAGAAGCACCACTGAACACATTTACCTTTCGTATAGTAATTCATAGATTTATTTGAGGTTTAACTCGTTGCTTTTTTCAGGCGGACAGTATATATTTGATCTCAGCATTGTAATATAATGAGACGATCATCAATTATATTGTGTCACTGCTCCTATTGCATACTGCGGTAATCTGTGCTGGCTTAAACACTGAGTGCCAATAACACGGTGTAACATGATTTTTGTTCTTGGGTAGCAACTGTTATTTCCTATTCGCTTACCCCTTGAAAGAATGAAAAATGGCTATTTCCTTCAAACTTTTCTTTTCTTACATTTATTCAAATTCCAAAGAATTCCTCTCAACATAAGGCTATGATGCTCCCCCACTATTCCGTGTACATATTGTCAGACACTAAAGGACATGCTCAAGTGGTTAAGGTCAAGCGACTGACAAGCAAATCTGTGGTATTGAGCAGAATATTTGCTATAACGATATTTCTGCTTCAGTAACTCAACGCTGAATAAGTCTGAAATGTAATGGGAAAATAGGTTAGTTTCAAAACATTGAGGTCCAGGTCACAAAAGCAAAGTTTGAAGGGAATAATAGTCATTAGCTTTTATTTCTAGATAGAAGCAAATAGCAAATAACACTTACTAACCAAAGACAAAAAAAAATTTTAATTTTGTGACCCAGTAAATGACTTCATCGAGTGTGTGATTTTACTCGAGTAAGCTCCACTCAAGCATATATAGTGGTTTTTCGACACTAACATTCGAAAATTGACAGTACATAAATAGTGAATTGCATTTTCTATAATGCTCATTCCGTCGAAATTGGTAATTGAAAATAATAATGATAATAATAATAATAGTAATGATAATAATAATAATAGTAATAATAATAATAATAATAATAATAATAATAATAATGCCTCTTCCTTATTCCGACGGTGGTTACTGAATGAGCTGAATGTAAAAGAAATCCCTCCCGTCAGATATCTGACGGAAAATATATTACTTTTCCCTCAGTTGTTAGACGAGTAGTTAGAACGCAAGAACACTCAAACTCAAATTGGTTAATAGACTCTCAAATTCTGTTGCAGCCAAGCGTGTGTGTCAGTAGAGTAGCTAGAGTGTGCTCCGCCTGGGGCGTTCCTTGTATTTGCCGCCCTGTCTTCAGGCCCTCAAGCTTATACAGGCTTATATAGAAAACCCCAAATGGCCGACCCCATAAAAGCGTCGCATGAGGCGAACCTCTTCCACCCCAACTACTCTACTGGTGTGTGTGTGTGTGTGTGTGTGTGTGTGTGTGTGTGTGTGTGTGTGTGTGTGTGTGTGTGTGTGTGCGCGTGCGTGCGTCATGGATAGATTGATGGATGAGTAAATGGATGGGCGGACAAATCTAAAAGAAAATCGGTATCTTCAAACGATGTAATGCTGACATTTTTTTTATATCTTTCGCAGAGGTTCGTGGACTACGAGATTCAAAACAAGTTGACCGTCTCCAAGACCAAGCTCAGTTAATGTTAAGTGACTACACTTCAAGACATCATTCTTCCATGCAACCTCGCTTTGGCAAATTATTACTGCTGCTCCCCAGTATAAGAATGATAAACCCACGTTCCTTAGAAGAGTTATTCTTTCGTAGGATGATCGGTAACATACCGATCGAGCGACTCTTGTGTGACATGTTCAAGTCGAGTTAAGGAATCAGTTGATATACGTAGGAATCCTTGACAATGTCGTTGTTTATAGTATTTTTGTTTTGTTTTGTTTTTTACATTGCAGAATGGGGCCGTTTTCAAATAACAGTTGAAACTCTTTCTGCTCTACCAGAATTTTCAGTCGAACAAAAACAATTTGAATTCAAAGACAGAAAATATAAAACATTTTTTAACTGTTTTACTATTTGGAATTGAAAATTTTTCAAATAAAAATATTTTTATTTCTTTGTTTAATGTACAAAACATCTTCAAATATAACTTCAGATTATAAATAATTTAACTTATGAAAATTATTAAAGAATATACTGTAATAAAATCATTTAAGGAAGATCAAATAAATTGACATTAATTGAAAGAGGAAATAATTCTGAATAAATGTTAGACCTAATTTGAAAACGGCCTTTTCTACATTACCTTTTTTGTTTTCCATTCTCCTTTCTTTCAATAAACATTACTGTTCGATGTATATTTATGTTGAGCCTTAAATTACATGAGAAAGATTACTAAGCATAACTAGGTTGAGACGCTGTTAACCCTTTAAATACGAAATTAAATTTCATGGTTATTCCAGTAATGTCTACTAAAAAATTGAATTGGTATTTGCTGCAAGTTACGGTGTCTCAATAAATCTGACACATCTCGACAAAACAAAAATAGTTTCAAACATGACATTCATCAGCAAAAGATAGATTGGTATATAAAACTGCTTTCTGCAGTTAAGGATAATGAAATTTTGTGCGGCTATATCTGATTCCCATTGTAAAAGGATTAATGCTCATGACTTAAGTTTCAGACAAGTAACCGGAAGATTAAAACAGTTAACTGATCCCATCACCGTCTGAAAGTTGAATCACTAGTTTAATTTGTCTCTCACTTTGGTGATATCAGAAACTAGTGATTTGAACCCAAATAAAAGAATCATAAATCAAATAAAGACGTGAAAGTACAGGGTTTGGGAATGCTTCGATAATCTTAAACAGATACTAACTATATATGGATTTCTTTTCAAGAAACAGTAAATATAATGTTAGGCTTTAAAAGCATTTTCTTTAAGAGACCCTCGGAGTAAGTGTAATGACTACGATTGAAAATCTAAGCTCAGCCACCATCTCGCAAGGGTTTTCTTATTTCTATTAAAGCATTAACCGGGCAACAGAGATAATTGATATTTTTTTTTCTAATATAGACCAGGAATTTTAGTGGAAAGGAGTTAGACATTTACATCGACCCCCCTCCCCTCAATGTTCAACTGGTACTCATTTTATCGACCCCGAAAGGATAAAATGCAAAGCCGATCTTGACGGTAATTGAACTCAGAAAGTAAAACTGGAAGACATGTCATGGAGCATTTTACCCAGCGTGTTGCCCTTCAGACATAAATTATGATACTTTCAAATTCTGACGAAAGGGTTAGGTAAGTCGGTTACATCGACATCAGTGTTCAACTGATACTTATTTTATTGACCCCTAGAGAATAAAATATTAAGTCGACTTCGACCGTTACTGGACTCAGAACGTAAAGCCAAAGGAAATGCCGATGAGTATATTGTCCAGCGTGCTGACGAGTCTGTTAGCTCACTGCCCTATAGAGATAAATAATAATGATTTCATTTTAATAAGGCACAAAATACTTATAGTTTAGGGGTGAAGTAAAAAGGAGAGGGATATTGATATATTAACCTAAGGACAATTTACGTCAATATTGAGCGTGAAGCGATTGTTCATTGGCGTTTGTCAGTTTGAGATAATATAAATTGATGTCATCCATGAGCACAATTTGAAGAAAGAAAAAAAATTCGATGATATCGACATTAATACTTCACTTGAATTTATTTTATCGGATCTTTGTAATTTGACGGGCAACATTTTTTTATGTAGTGTTTTTGGTACCGAAACAATTTCAAACTTCGAATACTTGTATATTTTGTGGTATACAACAGATAAAAAATTTTGTATTCTAAGTTATTTCATGTAAAAAATTGTCGTATTTCGGTAATTTCAACCAATCACTGACGTCTATTGAGGTGAAAACAATTACGCCGGGGAATGTAAACAACGGTGTTACGGGATTTTTTCCCTTGAATAAAATTAGTGCCGTTGTTTGTCAACAAAAACTATCCGTTGTTAACAACAACTATCAGCGGTATATATTTCGTTTGTTACTGTTATTTATGACATCGTTCGTGCGTTTGTATTGGTTTTAGCTTTAGGGTTTTAGGATTAGGGTTCGGGTTTTAGAGTTAGGGTTAGTTTTAGGATTACGTTTAGGGTTATGATTATTTTTGCCATAACCTTAACTCTAATCCTATAACTCATAACCATAACCCTAACCCCAACCCTAACCCTAAAACCCTAACCCTAAAACCCGAACCCTAGAACCTTACTAGGGAATAATGATATAATTAAACAGGGAATAACACACTTGACACCGAACAGCACTAACTGTATTCAGCTGAATAGACGTCAGTGATTGGTTGAAATTACAGAAATACGACAACTTTAACATGAAAGAACTTGCGATGTACAATTTTTTGTTAAGAATGTTAAGAGAAGAAGTTGTTTTATATGACACATTCTACCAGTGTCCCAAGTTTGAAAGTGTTTCTTTAAGAAAACAAGTGTTGCCCGTCAAATCACAAAGATCCATTTTATCGACCTCGGAAGAATATAATTAAAGATAGCCTTGACATAAAATTACATAAGAGTACCTCTTTTTTTTTACACTTTCTGATAACTAAAGGAAATGAACGGAAAAAATACTCGACATCACATCTACAAATAGCTTCTTTTTGTTTTTAGACGATGTATCATTCCATAACCAAAAACTGTGAATATGTAGGAATGCTTCATTATTTTTAATTTAACTAATACCATGATTAGATATGCGGTTGACAGCGGAGATTTTACGCTACACAACTGATTGTGGTCTTTTAGAATTATACCGGATATTTTGAACAAATATCTGTTAGAATTATAGACCTTTACTCAATAGTTGATACCAATAAAAAAGAAAGCAAGTTATATGTAATGGATTTGCTACATTTCTTCAAGTGATTAAATAAAAAAAAAGATATACCTAACTGTTAAATATATTTTAAACTGCTGGTATTTGATAATAAAAAAAAAGCACTGCGCTTGTAGATAAACGTATGAAAGAAGAGTGCACGTGTGTGTGTATATATATATATATATATATATATATATATATATATATATATATGTATGTATGTATATATATATATATATGTGTGTGTGTTTACATACATACATACACACAAGCAGGTAAGTGTACAAATGAACGAAAAAAGCGCTCACCACTCATTGTGAAAGATAGATATATGTATTAACAGACTGACTTTCTCAAGCATTACTTAAAGTTTCATGGATGTACATCTGAGTTATCAGATGCCGCAAGAAAGAGACGATGAAAGAAATTACCTTCCGAGAAAGAATATTTGCCTGCCTTCACTCCTCCATTCAGGTCACATGGAGTTGGCAGGTCAACGGTAACAGATCTTTGTGGTTGTTGCTCCAAGTGGCAGAACGGAGTCTAGCGTCACCTGCTCAACTGGTCTAAGGGAGATAACTCGTCCTGGTTAAACCTCCAATGGTAATTTATTCTTTGTTTACAAACTAACTTACCGTAACGGTTTTCTACTTCCGGTTTGAAGAGAGATTATATGCCCTACGGCATTAGAATCTGACTAGTCGTCCACAATGCTAAGCGCTTTATGAATGCGAAACTGTTGGTCACTCTACGACCGGACATATATCTAACTGCATGTAAATATATTACTGCTCTATACTTTGGAGTGTGCTTGTTTTTCGGATATATGATCCACTGACGATATACATACATACATATATATATATATATATATATATATATATATATATATATATATATGTGTGTGTGTGTGTGTGTGTGTGTGTGTGTGTGTGTGTGTGTGTGTGTGTGTGTGTGTGTGTGTGTGTGTGTGTGTATTCCACACGGGTAGAAATATAGGAAAAAATAGAAGCTGAAAAGACACAGAGAATAGTTTTAATATTTTTTATTATATTTGTACCTTTAACCGGTTTCACAATTTACACTGATTTTCAAAAAGTTCAAAAAGAAAGACGTTTCTTATGTCGCAGCTGTCTTGCTTCTGACTAGTGTTTGAAGTTTACCCTGTTTTTATAGGGAGTTCATGGCTCAAATTAGTATATGTTTTGAATAGGATTTGATTGGTAAAGCATAGTCAAATGACTGATCTTAGAAATTTTTTAGGTTCTTTGCTACGTCCGTGTGTCAGTATCAAGCGACACAGTTTGGCGTCGTAAGTTAAGCCTGACAGAGTTGACTGAACAAGTCTAAACAATAAATGCTCTGAATGTTTTCTGTCAAGTGTTTGTAGAGAATGAACACATGATTAAGTTTATAATCTTTTGTACGTTTCCCACTACGTCCATGCGTTAGTGTCACGTGACAGTATATTTTGCGCCTGGCCGACACAGTTGAGTAAACATGTTTAGTCATAATCAAGGCACTCCAAATTTAATCTGTCTAGTGGGGGAGTAGGCAGGAGTTGCGTGTATGTATTCCAATGGTTAAGATTTAGGTTAGCTGTATAGCTTCCTCGTGATAAGTGACAATCAATTTTGCGTGAGAATTTGTGTATGTACTCTCTTGAAGTTTGTTAAGTCTTGGTTTGTACTTTTGTATGAAAGTATTTTCTTTGTTTATCTGTGTTTCATCTGTGATATTCGCTGAACATAGGTAGGGTGGGAAGATCTGGAATTTGGGGGATTTAGTTTTTGCACATATGTTTATGTGACCACGCAGTGGAATCTGTCTAGTACTGGGGTCTCGTATTTGTTGTCGGCGAATGGTTAGTCTATTTCTTAAGGTAAGATTTGTTTGATCTATGTAATCTTCATTACATCCTTGACATTTGATAGCGTATATTAAATTCCTTGAAGGACGTGTAAAGTGATTTTTTATGGCAGAAGTCTGTCCTGATTTGAAGTTAATTAGTTTGTCTTCAATAAAGTTGATGCAGGTCCCGCAATTGGGGCGGCAACATTTTTTTACTTTTGGTATAGAAATTGTGGAAGGTAATTTAGCTCTTGTGAGGAATTTTTTGAGGGACTTTGTCTTTTACTTTTGATTATTTTGTGTATTTCGAATGCTTGTTTCATTCTTGGGTCTTGTTTTAGTAGTGAGATGTTCTGGTGGATAATATCGTAAACCTCTGTGTTTCTTGGGTTGTGTGTTGTAATAAAAGGTAGATTATTGGATGTATCTGGAGCTAAATTCTTCGATATTTATTGCTTTGGCACGTTCTATTCCGTTGTCTATTAGAATTAATGGATAATGTCTTTTAAGTAGTACTTGTTTTAGTTCCTGGAGTTTTTTATTGCGAGTTTCGGGATTTGAGACAATTGTGCAGATTCTTCTTGCTATATTAAAAAGGATATTATTTTTCGTGTGTTAGGGATGTCATGAGAAGAATAGTAAGTATCGTTTAGAATATGTTTCTTTCTAGTGAATATCTGCTTCAATGATTTTATCTCTTTTGAGGATTAGTATATCCAGGAATGGTAGTTGAGTTTTACTGAATTCTATGGAAAAGTTGATATTATTGTTTATGCTGTTGATTAGATTTTTGAAATCTATAAGTTGTTCAAATGTAAACGTCTATAGGATTAGGCAGTCATCTAAGTAATGTTTCCAGTTTTCTAGTAGATATTTGTGGAAGTTCAAGCCATTGATTTAGATTCTCCATATATTTGGACCACCATGTATGCCAGGACTAGATTGGCGTACGTCGGAGCAACTTTTGTACCCATTGCAGTCCCAGATATTTGTTTGTAAATATTGCCATCGAAGTCAAAAAAGTTGTTTTCGAGGATAAACTTTAATCCTTCAGTGATGGAACTCCTTTGAATTCTGTCCGGAATTTCTCAAGCCAGAAATGTATTGCTTCTAGTCCATAATAGTGTGGGATTGTGGTATATAGGTTTACCACATCTAAAGATACAATAGTGGTATCATTGTTTATGGAATTTGGGGGTTCAGGTCGTCCCTCACAAAACTTGGTATGTATTTTAAAATAGGTTTCAGTAATATATCCAAAAAGTTACTCGGTCTGTGTGTTTCACAGTTCGGGCCTGCTACGATTGGTCTAAATTTAAGGTTGGTGGGATATTGTATGTTTATGCAACTTGAAGTGGGTTCTTTACATGCATTCTTAATAGTTTGATTCTTATGGATTTTTGAGAGACCGTAAAAGTAGCTAGTCTTGCAATCAAAATGGAAAATGGGTTAGGTAGTCACATTCTTTGTTTGTTAAACTTTTTTGATGTCTGTGAATGAGTGTGTTCAGTTTAGCCATTGTCTTTGATTTTTGGTAATTATTTACCTGTTCGTAGTGGGTCATATCTTGTAACATAGGTAGTTTATCTCCTTTGTAGTGTTTGCCTTATAAAAAAAAACAGGGCAAACTTCAAACACTAGTCAAAAGCAAGACAGCTGCAACATAAGCCACGTCTTTCTATTCGAACTTTTTGAAAATCAATGTAAACTGTGAAACTGGTTAAAGCTTCAAATATATCAATAAAGAACATTTTAACTATTCTCAGTGCATTTTCAACTTCTATTTTTCATATGTACACATATTCAAATTCGAATTCCTTAACGACAATGTAACCATCATTTAACTAAGGAATCTTCGGTCTGATGAGTAGCTAGTGGAGTATCCCTAGTTGAGTAATTGTTATTTCCGAGTATCTGCTAGCAAGGAGACATATGTAGCCTGGATTTTACCTGCTTCATTCCCTTAATTTGGATTTTTATTCGCATTCATAGCAACCCTAGATGCTAACCGTGAACTATAAAAAAAAAACACTTTTTTCAGTTTATCGAAATGCGGTTTTAGAAAAGCCTACAAACTTTTTACACCAATAAACTATTATTGTTCCTGAAAGTTGTTCTTTATACCTACCACGGACTGCTCGAAGCTTACTAACTTCCTACACCTAGATCCTTGGATCTTACAATTACATATCATTATATATATATAATAGTTGAGAGATCAGTAACAACAAATTGAGGTATATGCCTACTGCCTCTGTTCCTCGTGGTGACATTAAATGTTTGTGTGCTGTGTGGTTGTTTTCGTTGCTGAGTATAAACATGGTATTCAGTATTGATGATTGGTACAAGAGGATTAATCTCACTATGAGTAAGCAAAGGTTGCTACTCTGAATTTGCATATGGGGAAAATAAGGTTAAGATGATCGGTCTTTCTATGGTATTAGCAGCCAGTAGTTTGAAGTTAATTAACAAAGCTACTATCAGCTTCTTACAGAACATGAATTGGCAATTACGGGTTCCAAGTGAATAAGGGGTAGCCATGTTAAGTATTTTCCATGTAGTCATGGGTATGTCATTGCCTTATCTCAGAGTCACGAGATGAACCAGGACAAGGAGGCGTGTTTTCCCAATCTCTGCTTCTGAATATAACTGTTTTCAGTCATATTTTTTCTTTTCCTAGAAATATTCGTCACATTATTCCTGTGACCTTTTAGTGAAGAGTAAACATGAACCCTGTGTTCTTGTTTGTGTTAAAGTGTATGCACTGGTGTGACAAACAACATCGAGTCAAAGATAAACAACAAGTTTTTATAACAGTGTTCATACAAAAGTGGATGTCAATAAATAAGTTGTACAAACGTGGTTACATCTTATATGATTGACGCTGAAACAGAAGAGAGTAAGAAATGCGCCTGCTACATAATGCGGTAACGGTAATGGCCAAAGGCGAAACGAGCTAGCAGTCCTCGCTGGCTGTGTCCGTTGACAAGTCAAACTACCCACGGGCGAGAGCGGCGGGTTTTTATGCCTCCCTAGCGGAAGTGCCATCGCGACGTCACCTAACGACGACAGAATGAGGGAGCATAACTCCGCCCTGTTCATTTTAGCGCTTACAGTCCTTGCTACACTACTCCCCACGCGACTGTAAGTCGAAAAAGAGGTATGTCGTCGCAAAAGGCCAACCTAGGGAACAAAACAGAGGGAGTGAAAATATCAGGAAAGGCATGTAAAAATTAACACAGTAGTTCCAAAAGTTTGAAAACACAGCATGTGCCACGTAAACAAATATCAAAAATGTGGAAAAAGTCAAAACGTACTAAAATGTTTAAATAAAACGCGTGGAAAATGCCAAGATGTGTAAAAGTCAGGGTACAGTATATATAGTCTTACACAATTTTTGGGGGCCAGTGTATCCGACGCCCAGCCCTGGTAATCGTGACATGTCCCTGAGAAAACGTGGGTCCATTTATCAATGTTCGCTGGAAGAGCAGCAGGCACAGTCTGATGTCTAGAAGACATCGGTGGAAGGTCAGAGAAATAGGTTTGCAGACGATGAACGTAGGTAGCTGAATCTTGTGCTGAAATATCCACAGGGACTAGAATTTGGCCGGGTAAAGACAGTGGCGATCCGTATAGTAATTCCGCAGAAGATAATCCCAAATCCTCTATCACGAAGGAGCGACAACCTAAAAGAACCAGAGACAGGTACTCGCTCCACCTTTGAGGATCAGGGTATGCGCGGAAAGATGCTTTTTATTGTCTGTGAAAGCGTTCGACTATATCGTTCGAAGCTAGGTGGTAGCTAGTCGTACAGCTATGGCAAACTCCCAGGATAGCAGAAGATTGGTTGAACAGCCGTGATTCAAACTAATTTCCACGATCTGTCGTAATGCGTAACGGAACACCAAAACGGGAAATCCAACCTGAGATGAGGGCTTGTGCCACGGATTCAGCACTAATGTTGACAAGTGGGATGGCTTCAGGCCAACGCGAAAACCGATCAGGTAATGATGGATGTGAACCCGCGGCTAGGTGGCCAAAGCCCAACTAAATCGCTATGTATACGTTGGAAGCGGGCGTCTGGATACTGAAACGAAACCAAGAGGTGCACGAACATGGCGATGAACCTTAGAACGTTGACACTGAAGGCATGTGCGTGCCCATTTGGTGGTTTAGTGTCTCATATCTGGCCAAAAGAAAAAAACGAGCAGAAATAAGCTTCACAGAAGCTGTTATACCAAGGTGTGATAAGATATGCAGAGCGTTGAAGACGGTGCGACGATGAGACTGGTGCGAGCGGACGGAATGAGCCAGTAGATGTATCACACAATATCTCTCAGTCTGAAGCTGATAATGGCAAATACTTGAAATGGCATGTTGCGAATTCCTCAGATATAACGTCCAAAGACGATAGTAGTGATTGGTCAGCTGCCAAGGCAATCAAATCTATCATAGAAGCAGACGACAGTAGACAGGTAAGCGGGATAAAGCATCAGCAACAAGATTACGAGAACCGGAGATATGCCGAATATCACTAGAAAACTGCGATACATAATCAAGATGTCAGATTTCTCTTGGCGAATACTTGTCCGGCTTGGCAAAAAGAGCAAAGATAGGGGGTTTGTGGTCTGTGAATACTGTAAACTCCCTTCCTTCCAGGAAATGACAAAAGTGCTTCACTGCAAGATGAATAGCGAGAAATTCTCTTCCAAACGTGCTATAGCGCGTCTCTGTGGGCTTCAACTGGCGGGAAATGTCAGCGGTTGCAGAATTTCCTGGCCAGTTTGCTATAATACTGCGCCCACAGATGCATTCGATGCATCTACCACAAGCGAGAGCTTTGCATCGGATTTGGGGTAAACTAACATTGAAACGTTAGCCAGGGCCTGTTTGACAGTCTGAAAATCAGCAACAAGGGACAGTGAAAGGGAGATAACTTCGTTCTTCATCTTACGATCATTCAGTAATGATGTAAGTTAATTCAATTATTCAGCACAATTTAGGATGAATCAACGATAAGAATAGACCAAACCGAGGAAATGACGAAGCTGCTTAAGAGAAGATGGAGGAAGAAGCTTCTGAATTGCCTGTACCTTCTCTGGGAGAAGACGAATTCCATCGATAATGTGGCCTAAAAATTCCAGCGATGCAGAACCAAATACACACTTCACCGAGTTGATTTTAACTCGATAATCGCGTAGACGTTGAAAAAGGAGCGTTAGTTGGTGAACATGCTCTTCCTTCGTAGAACTGGTGATGAGTAAGTCGTCAATGTAGAGACAGACGAAGTCGAGACCACGAATGACCTCGTCTATAAACCTTTGAAAGGCGCTAGCTGCATTTCGTAACCCAAAAGGCATTGAAAGGAATTCAAATGAATCAAAAGGAGTTGTAACGGCAGTCTTTGGTATATCGTGTGGATTTAAAGGAATCTGGCGATACGCCCGGACGAGATCGACCTTAGAAAAAACAGTACTACCGTGCAAAGTAGAAGAAAGTGGAAGGTGTGGAATAGGGTATCTGTCCGGAGTCGTAATAGCATTTAATCTTCGATAATCCCCAACTAGGCGGAAATCAGTATTTCCTTTGGGGACTAAATGGAGAGGGGAAGACCAGAGGCTAGTAGAAGGACGAATAAGCCCCAGCTGGAGCATGTGACCGAATTCCACTTTTGCAGCCTTGAGTTTATCAAGAGGAAGACAGCGAGCACGAGCAAACACTAGTGGACCATTGGTGTCAATGTAATGTCTCGCTGAATGTATAGGATCAGTGACGTTGAAATAAGTTTCGGGAAAGAGTTGAGAAGAGAATGGTATGTATCACCGGATACAACACTAAAAGATACCGGACTTACAACAGGAGCGGACACTGAACCAGGAACTGATAACTGCGTTGAGCTATACAACAAACGCTGTTGGCGAGCATCCACCAACAGTGAGAAGTGGTGGAGGCAATCTGTCCCGAGAATAGGATAGGGTAGGTCCGCAATTACGAAAATCTATTTCAAGTCCTTCCGGAGAGCCACCTTCCAACCATGTGCATCTTTTCTAACAGACACACTTGTTGCATCCTTTTCGAGAGCACCACCAGTAAATTTTCCCGCGAAGCATCTTTTTGTTCATATAGTGTCATTTTGCAAGTAAGAAACCGCATCCTCCTCGGTTTTCAATTTCTCTATCATATTCGAAAGGTTAAATTAGCTGGCAGCAGTCATACTTCTATTTAGGTTGAAAATGTCCAGGAAAACACACAGATCAAAATTATGAAAATGAGGTGGTGACAGGACAGCGACAGGATATGGTTGAAGATACTTGCCCAAGGTGCATGCAGAGAGATTGAACCCAATACTATATAAATGTGAAACAAAACTTCTCAACCACAAAACCATATGGCTAATCCTGTATATCTAACTAGTACATTAGCTTTTCCTCTGAAATATGAACCTATCTACGTTTTTTTTTTTTTTAATTTTCTAAGTTGTTTTAAAACAAGTCATGACACTCAGTGAAAACAATATTACATCACTACAGCTGCTGCTGCTGCTTACAACTCACTGTCATATCGTTTAGAGTTAGGTACTACACTTTGTGGTAGTAAGAGGGAATGTTATAGAAACTAACCAAGTATAAAAATACTTCTCTTACTGATTCATCTGACCAATGCAAGAGAAAATGTGAAATGAGAAAGGAAAAAAACATGGTATAAATTTTTCTTAGATATTCTGAAGATAAAAGATTAACAGAAAATAATGAATGGCTGAAACAAAAGTATACTTCAATGTCAAAGAAAATATTCTGATGTAAGGAAAGTTGGACTTATTTTAATGCACAATTTGAATTAGAATATTTAAGAAAATTTGAAGTTTCTCAGGTACATTAGCTGTTACTTTGGTTTGTTAGCATTTTTTCATTTTTTACAGAGTTATTGCTTACTGGGAATGTTCCAAATAGTGTTAGAATAGCTCAATGTAGAAAGATGTTAATATTCAATTCTTCTTCCAATAGCACTAATTATAAAGCTACAATTGTAATGGTACAATTTTCATATAAATAGTTCTGACCAATTCTGGAATGTGAAGTGGAGTTCTTCAACACTATTGCCTGCTGGTTAAAAAATTGAGTCATTGAGTTCAGCTGATAAAATTCTTAGCTGAATTAATAGAGTTTTAATATTGAAGTTTTAAAAAGAATTGTTTGAAAAGATTAACTGGTTTAGTTATTTTTAACATAAAATTTCCCATTTTTATTCCTCTTGAAATTGTAGGCTTAAGAATTCCCAGAAAGGACGTACTGGGAGCTATAATAGTAGGGTCTGATGTTAAAAAAAAAAAGAAAAACAAAGGAATGTTCTTAATTTTTCTTGATGGCAGACTTCTTTCAAGATCAGATGCCAGCACCATGTAAAAAGCACCTGTGCTGGTACCACATAAGGAAGCACCTGTGGTGGCATTGCATAGAAATGCACCCATGCCAGTGCTACGTAAAGAGAAACACTCATGCTGACACCATGTAAAAAACGCCCAGTACACTCTAAAGTAGTCAACATTAGGAAGGGCATCCAGCCATAGAAACCTTGCCAAAACAGACAACTGCAGCCTGCAGCCCTTTGGCTTGCCACCTTCCATCAAGCCATCCAACCCATGCCAGCATGAAAAATGGGCATTAAATGATGATGATAAGAATTTTTTATGTATAGAATTTAAATCATGGCAGTGTCAACTTGTCTTTGGTTCTACTGGAAACTATTTAATAAATCTGTCAAGTGATGGATTAATTAACTTCTTCCTCACCCAAAGCATGCAACTACTATAAGCTAATGTTAAAAATCTTATTGCATTATATATATTGTAATTCAGGGTTGCCATGAAATGTATTGGCAACAACCAAGAAACAGAGAGTCATCAAAGTTAGCATGTTCAGGGAGGCTGATTTACAAAGTAGATACTTTTCCAATACTAAAATATGCACAAGTAACATACATGATTCTTTCTCTTCTTTTTGGAGGGGAGGAGTTAGAATTTGGAAAATACATATACCAGAGTAATAATATTTTGTGAGTATTATGCATCAGATGTCCCTTCATCATGGATGAAAGAAAAAAAAAGATAAAATTCCCGCAAAAATTGAGTATTTGTCCTGAGATCAAAAGGGAAAGATAAAATTCTTTCAAAAATTGAGTATTTGGAATTAAATGCGATTCAAATGTCCAGAAATTACGAAAATTCTTTCTCATTTAATCTCGAAAGAAGTTTGCCATCGAGAAAAATTAAGAACATTTTTTTTGTTTTCCTCATCAACCCTGCTAATATAGCTCCCAGTAAGTCCTTTCTAGAAATTCTTAAGCCTTTAGCATTTAAACCAACCATATCTGACAAAAATATTCTACCTGTTTTATGTTCAGACCAGACAGATCTGGCCTCTCACACCTACCCAAAAATGTCATTCTAAAAATAAACAATCACATCATCAAAACCTATGAGATAATGCATGATTAATTTAAAACAAAGTGAATAAATAAGCATTACATTTGACAGAGTAATCTGAATGCTAAAGAGTTAAGCCTACAATTTCCAGAGGAATATAAATTCGAAATTTTGCATTAGAAATAACTATGAACCTTTTCAATAAGGTCGATCGTTTTTATAGTCAATTCTTCTGTGTCATGGACATCTCTTACTCCAAGTAATTTTTCAGAAAAGTGAAGGAGATCTTCCATAAACATTCCTACAAGGAAAAAATAATATGCAAATCATTTTTAAAATAAAATACACATGCATACACACACACCTTCCAATTTTGAAGGTATTGTTTTCAAATCTAGTTCTAGAAATAAACATTATGTTCTAGCATTTTGGGGGAAAGTTATGCAACAATGGTTTCCTACTTGTTTTCCTGTATGCATAATGTCAAAAACTTTTATTTGAAGAGTGAATGCAATCTATGGTGCATTTACACTTTTCAGGAGAATTAGAGCTTATTTAAAGTGAATTAACTACAAATGGAAATTAAAAGTATGTCACAGCTAAACCAGTTCACACCTAGTCTATTCCCAGTAGTCAATGGGGAAATTTGATTCAAAGCACTATCCGTTGACATATTCCTCAATGAGTTTATAAGTCCTCTTGCTACATATATTCTATGAAGCAGGTTGAGCCTGTAAGCATAAAGTGCAAGAGAGAAAAATAAAACTAACAATCTTTTGGCTGAAGTGCCAAGACCTTCAGCTATGACATCTGTAGTCAAAGCACATAATTGTATACATATACTGACAGGGACTATAATCACCCAAAAACACTGATCAAGAATTCCTTATACTAACTGGTCAGTTTTGCAATTTCCATTGCCTTGTCAGTAAGGACAGGCTCAACTTCAGCAGATTTCAGACTGAATTCTGTCAGTATATATGTTTTCAATATAAAAACCAATGGATGATTTAGCGAATCACTAATCCATATACAGAAAATTAATATAGACAGCAATATGCAAAGTTTTACCAAAAAGGAGAACTCAGTATATCATCATCATCATCGACATTTAACATCTGCCTTCAATGCTAATGTGGGTGGGAGTCAGTATATATGTATACAATTATGTGCTTTGATTAAAGCATTAGAGCATTTTAGCTCTTATTTCTAGCAATGTGGGTGTTTCTAACATCTTAGTTATATTTAGGGACAATCATATATATATATATATATATATATATATATATAAAGTGAAGTATATTGCCACTTAAATGTGGCTGACCCCTAGGGGTGGATGTTACTGTTGCTTTTAGCCCCAGGAGGACATCTCCTCCAGCTGGCTTATCGACACACTTCTGTGCCCTGTTTGTTTTGCCAAGGGAAGTTATCCCTCTCATCGTGATCTGTAGCACGAACGGACCCGGGTTTCAGGGTTATTTCCCTTCGTCAGCGTCCGATAGCCACCGATCTGCGATGACAGAGATAAATTCTTGGCAATCTTATGTACCTTTTTCCATATATATATATATATATATATATATATATATGTATGTATACATATATTTAATAACAGTTTTCATTATCTACATATGAAATAGACTCCTGCTTGACTGACTTGTCATCATGATCTGTCATTGTTGTTCTGTATAAATGTGACCAAATACTCATAAATATTATTAGTACATTGTTTAAGGCAGTGAACTGACAGAATTGTCAACATGTTCGAAAAAATGCTTAGTGGAATTTCTTTAAGCTTTACATTCTGAATTCAAATTCCACCTAGGTCAACATTGCCTCTCATTCTTTCAGAGTCAATAAAATAAGTATCATTTAAGTACTGGGTTGGGGGTGTAATCAACTAGCCCCCTTGTGCCTATAGTAGAAAGGATTGTTAGTGTTGAGTTCTATTTTAGTACATAATACAAAATCATGTAAGGTAAGGTTACAAGTTGAAATCTGACTGCTAAAGTTACAAGAGTACTATTAAACAAAATGAGTCCAAAGGAAAGAACTCAAATAAGCCAATAACATGAATTTGAGGTAAACTAGGTAAATGTTGACATTCAGAAAGAACTGCCACATGAATTATATAAACTGTCATCCAATAATTATAACATCCTGGAAAGATAAAAAGCAAAGTTGACCTCAGCAGCAATAGAACTCAAATGTAAAGTGCATAACTAAAGACCACAAAGCATTATGTCCAATGCTCTAATGATTTTGCTAATTAATAACAAACATTCATTTTGCTGTAGTAGTTAAAAATATTATTGTTCTCCTCTGAATTTTTCTAGTTTCAATTATTTTCTTTGTTAGCTAAATTTAGATTGTGTTGTGTTACTTTTTTTTTTTTTTGTCTTGGGTCAGTAAGTATTATTTCCTATTTGCTTCTATCTAGAAATCAAAGCTAATGACTACTATTCCCTTCAAACTTTGCTTTTGTAATGTGGACATTAATGTTTTGAAACTGACCTATTTCCTATTACATTTCAGACAAACTTAGTGTTGAGTTGCTGAAGCAGAAATATCATTAGAGCAAATACACTGCTCAATACCACAGATTTGCTTGTCACTTGCTTGACTTTAACCACTTCAACATGTCCCTTAGTAGTTTGACAATAGGTGCATTGCTGAGGTTTGAATAAATGTAACAAAAGCAAAGTTTGAAGGAAATATTAGCCATTTTTCATACTTTCTAGGGGTAAGCTAATAGGAAATAACAGTTGCTACCCAAGAACAAATATCATGTTACACAGTGTTATCTGAGAACACTATATCCAGGTATCAAAGTTTTTAAAAAATCAATTCTGTGATACAGAGTTGTTACACAATGAAATTATTATTATTATTTCTTCAACAGTATAAAAAAAAAAGAATACAGAGGTAAACACATACCAAGTCCAGATCTGGTTTTCCTTACAAGTTCTGGTGGAAGTTTATCAATAACACTCCCATCGTTAAACTTCAGGAAGTATTCTTTTTTCCAAATACCTTTTTCTTTAAACAAGCACAGTTTCATTTGAACTTTCCTGAATATTGAAGAAAAAATTCAGATTGAATCAAAATGGCTAAAGAAAAATGGGCAAAGTTGAACATAAGTTATAAGTATTTTCAAGTGAAAAAAATCAACTTTAGCAGTTCATAGACAAGATATAAAATAAGTAAACAAGGACACATTAATTAAACATATACAAAACATAATTATGTTTTAATAACCCCTTCAACATAATCTAAATGATTTATAAATTTCCTCACTGTTCACAAATATATAAAGCCAAATCAAAAATAAAACAAAAATGACAAAAGTGTCAGAAGGACATATACAGTGCATGTGTTAGGCTGACACTCAGTTTAAGATGGAGAAAAGAGTTGGGTGATGCTTCAAGCATCAGAAAGAGAAAAGAGGAATGATCTGAAGAGATGGAAAAGAATAGTCCAAGAAAAGCATGTGTGGTTACATGGTACACACACACACACATATATTTGACATAACAACAAAAAACAATATCTGTGTTGTATGAATATTTCAAAATATTCATTCATACACTACTAAAATCACTGGTATTGTTTTCTGTTGTTTTTCCAAATGTTTTCCTCTGTTCATATCTGTTGTAGCCCATTCTGCAGTATATGCAGTATTGTACTCTGATAAGCACTGTACATGTGGATCTACAGAGTTTAAAGCAATGTACTATATTGACCTCTAATATATCTGGTATTTTCTTGTACTTGAGCACCACATCATAAAGTTGTGTGTGTGTGTGTGTGTGTGTGTGTGTGTGTGTGTGTGTGTGTGTGTGTGTGTGTGTGTGTGTGTGTGTGTGTGTGTGTGTGTGTGTGTGCATATAAAACATCTATTTTTCTGCAGTTTGTAAAGGGATTTATTTGAAGCAACATTTTATAATTTAATGCCCTGTGCCTAATACCAGCCTCAAAAGATTGTCATTTTAAAAATGGAGACATGATTTAAGTTCCAACATACTCCAAGAAATCAGTATGGTCCTGGCCAGAAACAACAAAAGAAAACTTTGTTAAATAAGATAGCACATTATTTACACTATTTACAATTGATGGATATTTGTCCTCATCTTGTTAGTTGTTAACACAATGTTTCAGCTGATATACCCTCCAGCCTTCATCAGGTGTCTTGGGGAAATTTCGAACCTGGGTTCTCATTCTTAAGGTACTTTTCAATGTTGTTGTTGTTACTATCATTATTGTTATTATTATTATTATTATTATTATTATTGTTATTATTCAGGTCATTGCCTGGAATCGAACTCGGAATCTTGGGGTTAGTAGCCAGAGCTCTTAACCACTACGCCAATAATAATAATAATAATAATAATAATAATAATAATAATAATAATAACAACAACAACAACATCGAAAAATGTCTTAGAAATGAGAACCAAGGTTCGAAATTTCCCCCAAGACACCTGATGAAGGCTGGAGGGTATATCAGCTGAAACGTGTTAACAACAAACAAGATGAAGACAAATATCTGTCAATTGTAAATAACGTACATAATTCTTCATCTCTTAAATATAGAACTGAGATAGCACATGTTATAGGTTTTGGCTGCTCACTCTTGCATACTATTTCTCATACAACTGACGCAATCGACTCTAAGTAGATGTCTGTATTGACAGAGTTATCTCTCTTGCAATCAGAAACTAAGATTGTGAAAAACACATCACCAACTCATTCAACTGACCTTCCATTTATATTGTACATGCAAAATGCAATCTTATATACACCATAAAACCAAAGAGAGATCCTTGTGTGGTCATACAGCCTGCTAAAAATAACTACCAAATCTCCTTCAAATTACATCCAACTGTCTTAAAACTCAGAAGTCACATTGGAAATACATCTAAAACAAGAGATGTTCATGGCACATTTGATTATATGTTGAATTTTAATGTCCACTCTTCCATGCATGTATAGGTCAAGCAGAATTCATTAAGGCTGATTTTTACAGTCAGATGTCCTTCTTTTTACCAATCTTTACCAGTTCCAAGTAAAGTAATAGCTGTCCTTGACCATAAAATGTTTTCCCAGAAGAGTGCAAATGAATTACATCACTTGTATGATGGGAGGGAAGGAAGGAGGAAGGAAGGATTTGTAAACATTTCACCTACTTGTCTTCTGATGTTCTTAGGTCAGCAATGGCTTCAAAACAATCGTCCTTCTCTGTAAATTGCCCTCCAACAGCCGTTAAATTCTCAAACAAAAATATAGCTGCTTTTACCATGCTCTGGTGTGCAATAAAAGGTGTCTTCTCTTTGGTCATATTTTCACTCAATCTCCCCAATGAAACTTGGAAAGAAGAAAACATAGATGAAAGTTGTAAACATTTTAAAGATAATCAAAAAAAGAATCATTACAATTTCATACTTAGAAAATACAAAATATCAATCTAATACAAATTAAAACTTCCTATCTTCAATTCAGTTTATATGTCAATCCTTACTAAAGATCACCAATGTTGGGTAATGGCCAAATGAGTATAATTGCAAATACAAGCTGCAGAAATGTGGTTCCTTCATAGGATCTCCAGAGTAACATTACTCAATATGGCACATAACTCAAAAGTCAGGGAGCTCCTCCAAGTTGAGCTGCAAGTTCTTTATATTGATAGATCTCATGTCAGGTACTATAGACATGAGATTAAAATGTTTCAGAATAGAAATGTAAGACAAGTTCTTCAAGCTGAGCCAACTGGCAGGAGACCTAGGGGTAGACCAAGAATGAGACGGCTGGATAGTAACCATAGTCTCAGTCAGTCACGACTGAAAATCCAGCTGGCAGGTCTCATGATGGTTGCATCTGATAGGATCCTATGGAGGAAGATGTCTGAGGACCCTACCCACAATGACCCTCCAAAGAATAGTGAGTAAAGATGGATGGACGGATGGATGGATGAAAATTAAAATAACTCAATGCCCTAATATAGAAACATCAGTCAAGCATAACTAACATGTTAGAATCATGCAACACCCTTTGTATTGCATGATACAGTTTGGGTAAAAATACAGTTGCATGGGGAAGAAATTTGCTTTACAACTTATGTGGTTTCAGGACCAATTGTATATCATGACTCAATGGGCAACTGTCCTCTACCATAGTATGGTGTCAACTAGAGTTTTGTGGGTGAAATTTGATAAGGATGAAACAGCAAGAAGACCATCAAAGGGGTAGTTCTTGTTCTTGAGAGACAGACTTAATCTATGATTTAGTTTAATACCAATATTTGCCTTTGAGTGTTTTTAGCAGAGTACTTGCTGCTGCATACATTCAAGTATGGAATCTAGTGTGTGGTTAACTTTTTTGCTTCCTCCAATCAGTTTGAGAAGCCCTGAAAAGGACTAAATTACTTTTTAAAATGTAAATTTGAAGACAGAGACAATAGAAAACACCAAGAAATACTTCCTGGTAACCAAGGAATTATTACTGCATTTTCCAACATACAAGTGAACATTATCATCATCCATGTTTAATGTCCACTTTCCATGCTAGCATGGGTTGGACGATTTGACTGAGGACTGGTGAAACCCAATGGCTACACCAGGCTCCAATCTGATTTTGCAGAGTTTCTACAGCTGGATGCCCTTCCTCACGCCAACCACTCCGAGAGTGTAGTGGGTGCTTTTACGTGCCACTGGCACAAAGGCCAGCCAGGCGGTACTGAAGTGAATATAGTATATAGTATAAACACTCAAACATTGATGCTATCTTTCAAAATCCTGCTACATGTCACATGGAATTTTTGGTCCTCCAAAGTTGTCTTGTGTATAAGTCAACCTACATTTTTTAGTGGTAAATTTTGGCCTGAAAATTTCAACTTGAATGCTGGAAAATACAGTAAATTAGTGGTTATCATGATGGATATGATGATGTGATGACGATAATGATGATGATATTTAAAACATAAAAAATTAAAATTACCATGGTGAGCAAGCTGTGCTTCCTGCAGAGGTGGTTTATTTTCTAAATCTTTTTTCAGCTGAAGTAAAGCAAGGGAAAGCAATCCAATGTTTTCTTCATGAAGAACCACACCTGTACAATGTGTAATTTAATAAAATACTAAAATAGTATGAAAGTTGTATAAAATGGACAGGCTTTGAAAAAATAATGCAAAAATTTCTACTGGCAAAAATAGAGAAATCTAGAATTTGAAATTTTTAAAATGTTAACATAAACCTATTACATTTAATTAGTAGACTTCTCATAGGTATAAATGGGGTTGTGTAATGTTTTTTTCCCAACCACATGGTTTCAGGTTCAGTTCTACTGCATGGCACCTTGGGTAAGTGTCTTCTACTAGGGCCCCAGGCCAACAAAAAAGCCTTGTGAGAGGGTTTTGTAGATGGAAACTCAAAGAAGTCTATCATATAAGCATATGCATGTGTGTGTATATGTGTGTGTGCATGCGTGTGTGTGTGCATAGCCAGACAAGTACATTGCCAAAATTTTATAAGTGATGTTTATATATAATTTTACAAAGTATACACTGGGTGCAGCATATATATATTTACCCACTATTCACTTTATCATAAAATAAAACATTTTAGGTTTTGGTTGATAAAAGTTAATGGGTTAATTGTCATATTTACTGACAGTATTTTACACATAATTAGCACACCAGACAAAAAAAACTTAGTGACATTTCATCTGTCTTTATATTCTGAGTTGAAATTCTACCGAGCTCCAATTCGCTTTTCATCTTTTCGGGATCGATAAAATAAGTACCAGTTGAGCACTGGGTTGATATAATCGGCTTACTGCCTCACTTGAAATTGCTGGCCTTGTGCCAACATTTGAAACCAATATTTTACATATATTTATAATTAAAAAATGTGAAGGCACATGACTCAGGGGTTAAAGCGTCAGGCTCGCAATCATGAGGTAGTGAGTTCGATTCTTGGATCAGGCTGTGTGTTGTGTTCTTGAGCAAGACATTTTATTTGATGTTGCTCCAGTTCACTCAGCTCTAAAAATGAGTTGCAACATCACTGGTGCAAGCTGTATTGATCATTGCCTTTCCATTGGATAACACTAGTGGTGTGGAGAGGGAAGGCTGGTATGCATGGACGACTGCTGGTCTTCTATAAATAACCTTGCCCGGACATGTGTCTCAGAGTGTAACTTTCTTGGTGCAATCTCATGGTCATTCATGACCAAAGCAGGTCTTTACCCTTTATAATACAAAATGGCCACCCTTTGCATAGCCCTTATTCTTTATATTTGAATACTGAGTGAATTATTATGCTTAAATAATAGGTAAATGTATATGCTACACTTGGTACAACTTACAATACATTGCTTCAAATGACCAAACTATTTGCAACATTAACTTGATAACCACCCAATCAAGTGAACATGCAAATCCAAGAAACTTTACAATCACCAGGAAATAAGACAGATAGATGAATGTAATACTAAGTATTACCCTCATGAAGAATGAACCATTCAACATAAGTCAGTGATCGATGACCTAAGGACAAATGTTAAACTGATTTTTTTTTCTTTTTCTGAAGAGGCTTAATAGAAGCTCTTTAACTTGAAATTGGTTGACTCCACATCTCTGAAAGTATTAAAATGATATTCTGATCTATGAATTCAATAAAACTGAAAAGTTAAAAAGGGAAAAACAAACATAATATATAGCACCTTTACTAGAAGCCATCTGATAGAGTTCTTTTGCCACTGTAACGTTCATAACAATTGGATATTCTACCAATACATGCTTCCCAGCCTCCAATGATTTCCTGTAATCAATAATAGTTTTATATTAAAAAATGGTTTACATTTTTGCTATTACATCTATGTTAGATTATCAGTAAGATATAGTTATTAGTAAGGAACAGTGGCTACAGTGTTAAGACATTGCTATAGAGTTTATGATGAGACATCATCATCATCATCATCATTTAATGTCTATATTATAGCTGGTATGGGTTGGACAGTTTTGACAGGATCTGGTGGATCCAAGAAGTGCATCATGCTCCAGTGTGTACTTTGACATGGTTTCTATGGCTGGATGCTCTTCTTCATGCCAACCACATTATAGCATGTACTGAGTGGTTTTTTTTTTTCATACCACCAGCACAATTGAGGTCACCATGCAGCTTGCAAGACTACAAATCTGACGGGTAGGGGTCAAGGCAACTTTATTCTGGGAGATAAGGAGCAAAGAGATGTAAAGTATGAGAGAAAATGGCCAGAACAGAACAGATTTCTTGCTGCAGAGGTGCTACATGACCACTCACATTTCACACAAAGTGATCAGGTGGAGCTAGAAAAAGATAAAAAATATGAGGTGTTATGGTAGACCTTCACGATACAAGGTGGGTGGGAATGAGTGGGGCAGAGGGGCCAGAGGTGAGTGGGGAAGTAGAGGATGTCTGATAATGTTGAACAACAGAATAGTAAAATGCAGTCTGGCAGATACCAGTGTCACGCAAATGGCACCCATGCCGGTGGCATGTAAAAGCACCCATTACATACTCAGAGTGGTTGGTGTTAGGAAGGGCATCCAGCCATAGAAACCATGCCAAATCAGACTGGAGTCTGGTGCAGCCTTCCACCTTGCTAGCCCTGGTCAAGCCATCCAACCCATGCCAGCATGGACAATGGACACTAAATGATGATGATGATGATAATGATGATATACATATAATGAGAATATAGGGATCAATTATCCAAGCAGGTACTGTATGAACACTCAGTTATAATCTGGCTTCAGGCAACCACATTGAATTGTAAGGAGCACCAAGGATTACTTAGGGTGAACAATCCTACTGTAACTCATCTGATAGGTAAATCTTAGGTTCACTTTGGAGTGTAAATCCAAAACAATTACAATGAATATGGAGTTTAGTTCGTCTGCATATTTTTTATTTCTACAATCAGTTATACAGTATATTTGGTTGAAGTACAATCAATGCATGTTTATGCTGTATAGCTAACTAACAATTACCTTTGTATCTAGCTATTTTTAACTATGCAACTTTATTCAAGGGTAAATGTCAGGGTTATATCTGGTTTGACTTCCAAGCAGCAATTGCTATTCCCTTTAAATGAAACAATCTTTTTCAAAAATTCTCACAACATATATAGGACAAGGAAACTACACGTAATCTAAAACTTGATTACATTCTTTTAATCTTTTACTTGTTTCAGTCCTTTGACTGTGGTCATGCTGCAGCATCACCTTGAAGGGTTTTAGTCAAAAAAATCGACCCCATGACTTATTCTTTGTAAGTCTAGTACTTATTCTATCAGTCTCTTTTGCCGAACCGATAAGTTACAGGGACATAAACACACCAGCGTCAGTTGTCAAACAATGGCAGGGGGATAAATACATACATATATGTATATATGACAGGCTTCTCTCAGTTTCCATCTACCAAATCCACTCAGAAGACTTTGGTCAGCCCAAGGATAGAGTAGAAAACACTTGCCCAATGTACCATACAGTGGGACTGAACCCAGAACCATGTGGTTGGAAAACAAACTTCTTACCATTTAGCCATACCTGCACCAATATAGAATTGCCCTCATAAATAAGCTCTACATACCACATATATTTAACATAATTTAGTTCAATTTAACCTAATTTGATTTAACCTTGTCTAGTAACTAGCTGTTGTGCAAAACAATCAGATCAAATTCATAGTCCACCTAGAGTCTAGGTTCATAAAAAATACTTTGACCTACTTAAAGGTCAAGGACTCTCATTTCAAACTAAAACAAAATCTGGATGAGGTTAACCAGGTAGTCATTTTTATAGCTATATCAAGTTTCTAAATATTCAACCCACATTATTTTCTCTCAAAAACTATAGTAGCCTGGCAAAATAATGTTTGCCACACATACACATACTCAGTTTGCTTTGGACGATATCAGTAGACAAACCCAGAATAAAGATGCAAATTTGAAAATAGCTGGGTGCAAATGATATTGCTTGTTCTCTATGCAGCAGAAACACCCATTAGTCATATTTAAACCAAACATGCTGGATAATAAATTAACAATAGAAATTTAAAATATGTAGGCACAGGAGTGGCTGTGTGGTAAGTAGCTTGCTTACCAGCCACATGGTTCGGGGTTCAGTCCCACTGTGTGGCACCTTGGGCAAGTGTCTTCTACTATAGCCTCAGGCCAACCAAAGCCTTGTGAGTAGATTTGGTAGACAGAAATTGAAAGAAGCCCGTCGTATATATTTGTGTGTGTGTGTTTGATCAAGCAGGGCCCTCTACCTGAAGGGGTTTGTGATTTGACAGCCTTCCTACTTACTAAGACTTTGGTTTTTGCTAGGTTAATCCTAAGGCCCTTCGATTGTAGACCTTGCTTCCACACCCTAAACTTCGTCTCTAGTTCTGGCAGTGACTCGGCAATTAGAGCAAGGTCATCAGCATAGAGGAGCTCCCAGGGGCAGACTGTCTTGAATTCCTCTATTATTGCCTGGAGGACTATAATGACTAAGAGGGGGCTGAGGACTGATCCTTGGTAAACCCCCACTTCTACTCGGAATTCTTCACTGTACTCGTTGCCAACCCTCACCTTACTGACAGCATCCCTGTACAGGGCTTGTACAGCTCTTACCAATCACTCATCTATCCCCAGTTTCCGCATTGACCACCAGATAAGGGATTGGGGGACCCTGTCAAAGGCTTTCTCCAAGTCAACAAAAGCCAAGTACAGAGGTTTATCTTTGGCTAGATATTTCTCCTGCAGTTGCCTTCCCAGAGATATAGAATCAGAGGTGCTTCTGCCTGGCACAAAACCAAACTGCATCTCATCTAGGATAATTCTTCCCCTAATCAGTTAGGCTATGACTTTCTCTGTAACTTCAGATCCAATAATTTGATACCCCTGTAGTTATTTCTATCTAAAGCATCACCTTTACCTTTGTAGTAGTTGACTATGGTGCTGCTACACCAGTCATTGGGTATGACTCCTTCATGAACTACCTGATTTATGATGCAGGTGACAAGATCATAACCCACACTGCCTGATAGTTTTAGCATCTCAGCGGTGATTCCTGATGGGCCAGGTGCTTTCCTTGTCTTCATATCCTTAATTGCTTTATCTACCAGGGTGTCAACCTTTGGCAGACTCTCCTCCTCCCATTCATTATCCACATTCAGCAGTCTTTCATAATGGCATCTCCAAGCCTCTTTCTTTGTAGAATTATTAAATGCAAGGGCACCATCATCCATGTGGATACATTTCTCTCACACACTGTCTTGCAATCTGAAATACTTGTTTTTTGGTCCTCATGTCACTGTAAATTGGCAAACTTCTTTTCTGCTACTCCCTTGGCTATATATACCAATCTCCTAGCTTCCCTTTTAGCTATCTGATACATTCTCCTGCTACTCCCACTCTTCCAGGCCTTCCAGGCCTGTTTCTTTGCTCTAATTACCCTATCTACAATATTGTCTTTTCTCTAATGGGCCTGTCTAATATATAATATATGTGTGTGTATGTATATATATGTATGTATGCATGTATGCATGCATACATGTATGCATGTATGCATGCATGCATACATGTATGCATGTATACATGTGAGATAATAGTTTCAGTATTAATAGTGAAACTATTAAAACTGAAAGCATTATCTCACATTACAATAGAGATGTTATTGTTTCACTTTAGACATGTAATACTGAAATAGTGTAAGAGTTGAGAGATTGCACCAGGCTCACATTAGGCAAGAAGTTGAAAAGTTTTTTTACCCATGACACTACATGGACCTTAAGTAAGACATGTGTAAAATTTGTCTGAAATCAGTTGGGTAGTTCTCAAGTTTTAGTAATGCACACATACAGACACACTGACAGATAGACATTCTCAGTTTTATATGTAGATGTATATTTATTTATGTGCGCGTGTGTATATATATGCATATATCCAGTCAAAGATCATAGATGTGAGTTACCCATGCACAATTTTTCTTGGGTCTCTCTCCTTCTTTCTTATCTCTTTTCCTCCTGTCTTTCACCTCTTTCCTGGACTTTTCTCTTTGTATCTCACAAAGACTATATCAGAAATGTTATACTTTCACTCTATAACTTTATAACATTTTTCTTTTTCCTTTCTTTATGGGTCAACATAATAATATTATCTGCGAATGTCATTTTGACTTTTATGGTTTTTGTATTGAATTTTGTCTTTTGTTATTGATTTGCTCTCTCTCTCTGTCTCTGTATGTGTGTGTGTGTGTGTGTGTGTGTGTGTGTGTTTGAGAAGACTTGTCAAGCCAAGTGAAATCGTAGTCGTGGCTGTTGCTAGTGTCTTGTGAATGTCACCAATGAAATCATAATTGTGGCTGTTGCTGGTAACATGATCTTCGAATGTCGGGCCTTACAGGTGATGACAAGTGATAAAGACCTTTGGTGATATGCTATGCTTGAGAAGAGTCATCAAGCCAAGTGAAATTGTAGTTGTTGCCGTTGGCAGTGTCATATAAATGGCACCTGTGCCAGTGGCACATACAAAGAACCCATTACACTCTCAGAGTGTTTGGCATTAGGAAGGGCATCCAGCTCTAGAAACCATGCCAAATCAGACTGGAACCTGGTGCAGCCCTCCAGCTTACCAGTTTCCAGTCAAACAGGCTTTAGTAGAAAACACTTGCCCAAGGTGCCATGCAGTGGGACTGAACTCAGAACCATGTGGTTGGGAAGCAACCACACAGCCATGCATGTGCCTATATACACAAACACACACACACATATATATATATATATAGAATACTGGCACTCTGTCATTATGACAACGAAGGTTCCAGGTGATCGAATCAATGGAACAGCCCGCTCATGAAATTAACGTGCAAGAGGCTGAGTACTCCACAGACACATATACTCTCAATGTAGTTCACAGGGAGATTCAACATGACACAGAATGTGACAAGACTGGCCCTTCTGAAATACAGGCACTACTCATTTTTGCCAACTGAGTGGTCTGGAATAACATGAAATATAGTGCCTTGCTCAAAGACACAACATGCCACCAGGAATTGAACCCACGAACTTATGATCATAAGCCAAATACCCTAACCAATAAGCTACATAACTCCATACATACACGCGTACACACAACTTAGTGGATGGTAACATGAGATAGATGTGTGTTAGTGTATATAACATGGTTTCACTGAACAAATTAATTAGCCCAAAATCTTATTTTTTCAACAAAAGTTGGAATGGAATTCATGCAAAATAGCAAAAACTTACCTAATTGTCTCTTCATGTGCCTCTGCTTCAGTACAAATTATAATAACATGAACATCAGATCGATTCAAGGCCTCTTGTAAGGTCAAAGACAACAAATCTAGGTCAAGCTTGCGTCTGGAAAAAACAGTTCCAAATAAAAATCAATACATTAATTGGATGAAGAGTTAACAAATTTGTAACATCAATCTCATTTGATGAAAATATTACTGAAAGAGGGAAACCCCTCAGAAGAACATTGTACATATGAAATACTGTATTATCCTGCATACAAATCAAATTTTTCAAACCAAAATTTACAGCCATAAAAGGTAGGTCAACTTATACACCAAAACAACTATAGTGGATCAAAAAGTCCATGTGAAATGCTGGAAGATTTGGAAAGATAGCGATGATGTTTGAATGTTTTACACTATACATTATGTTAACTCGTACATTGGGAAATATGGCACACACACTGAAGGGTCTCACAGGAAGGCAGCCAATTTGCAGAATCCATTAAAGCATTGGATAAAAGGCTTTATAATACTTGTTCTGATTCTTTGAACTTTAATCTGAAATTCTATTGCAGTCAAGTTGGCTTTTCACCCTTTTAGGTTGTATAGAAAAAGTACTAATCCAAAGCAGTGGATTAACAAAACTGTTACAGGGTTAGGAAAGATACTTTGCTAAATTTGTTCCAATTCTGGGTTGGTTCTGACAGCAACACCTATGATGACATGAGTGCTAAGCTGTATTGAAGCCAGTGACCTCTCCCTCAGATATACATCAGTTGCATTGAGAGAGGAGACTTGCATGACTAGGTAACTGCCTGTCTTCCTCAAAATATTTTGCCCAAGTATGCACATGCAGAGGGACTGAATCCAAAACCATGTGGTTGGGAAGCAAGCTTCTTACAACATTTTTTTTTATTCCTGTTTAAAAACCCCTAAAGGGACACTAGAATTTAAAGTAGTCAGTGTCCTTATAATGATTGAGAAGTACAGGTTTAAATTAGATAGTAATGCATTCAGTGAAGAATAACAAGTTTGATTAGACAACATTAATGAGAATAAAATTTGCATCAATGTATTTGTAGAAGACATACCATGCATATATTCATGCTGGTGCAAGTTAATTAAGTTAATTGAATAATTAATATGGTATGGAAATAGCATTATCAAGATACATAATCCGGCAAAAAGAGATATGGCAATTTAGCATTTCAGTCAGCTAAAATATCATTGTACTGAGACTATCTGATATAGAATAGAAATAGGATTTCTGGTGGTGATTCTTTTTGAAGGAGCAATGACAGGCAACAATTTGCTCATGGCTGCTGGGTGCCAAGTGAAATAGAGAGAAATTCTTTTTTAGTTCAGCTTAATATAGCCAAAATGACTACCAGAGTATTGGTCTGTGACTGGCTAATTTTTTCTATTATAGGCACAAGATCTGAAATTTCTGTGAAAAAGGCTAATTGATTACATTGATCAACTGACATTGGTCAACTGATATTTGATCAATCCAAAAGTATGAATGGTAAAGTCAATCTTTGTGACATTTGAAAATGTAAAGCTGGGAGAAATGTCACAAAGCATTTTGCGCGTCATGCTAATGATTCTGCCAGTTTGCTGCCTTTGATTGGCTAATAAAAAGAGTTAAACACTGGAACCTCATCTGTTGCATGAAGAGTTTTTATTATTTCAATTAATCCATGTCAGATTTATAAGCCCTAAAATTCACTCCATAATTGCCCACCAGTCTCTCTTAGCAAACCACTGAGTTATGAAGATGTAAACAAACCCAACACTGGTTGTCAAGCAGTGATAGAGTACAAATACAAAGGCACACACACATAGATATATACATACATCAAGTTATAGACACACACACACACACACACACACATATATATACATACACACAACAGGTTCCTTTCAGTTTCTGTCTATCAAACCCACTCACAAGATTTTGGCCAGCCCAACGTTATAGAATCCAGTTGCCCAAGGTGCCACACAGTGGAACTGAACCCAAAACCATGTGGTTTGGAAGTAAACTTCTAACCTCACCTGAAGAGATTTTTAAAGCAAAGGAAATTCCTCTTACGAATATAATGAGAGCTGAAACTAAAGGAACTACCTCATTGGCAGACAGCTTCCATAGATTCATAGCACAGCTAAAAAAGATACTGCTAAATGAAGGTTAGAGGGTATATCAGCCGAAACGTTGTGTTAACAACAAACAAGATGAGAGCAAGTATCCGTCAAATGTAAATAATGTACATAATGTTCATAATTCCTCATCTCTTAAATATAGGACTGTAAAGAATTAAGTATTTCATTGCTATTTTGCACTGAAGATTCCTGGTTAATTGAAAGGTGATTGTCTGAGTCAGTTTTATGATCTTTTCAAGACAAGTTTTGGAGTCTTTTTGGAAGTCTTTAAAAATAAAAACCTTGTAATTTCAAGATAACTAGAAGTTTAAAAGTAAAGGAGCTTATATGTCAGATTTATATTTCAAGTTTAATTAAATGAACTCCAAGCTAAAAGAAATTTAACTGAATTTGTTTCAAAGCATATTCTGTCCAATGCAACTAGAAACATGTAAAGTTTTTTTTTTTTTTTCTCTTTTCATTCAGGGAGAAAAAAATAAATATATTAAGTTAACTTTCAGGTCAGTTATCCTTTAGAAACAATATGTGAGGGCTTTTGCAAACAATTTGAAGACAGTCTCACTATGAAAATACCAGGTTGAGTTTTAGACAGTTTTTCGAACATTGAGGAAACAAAAATTTCATCCTCCTCCTCCTCCTCGTTGTCATTGTCATCATTATTTTAACATCTATTTTTCTATACTTGCATGGGTCACACACAAGTACATTGGGTCAGAGTTTTCTACAGCCAGATGCTCTTCCTGTTGCTAACCGCTGTCTGCGTTATTTATCACCCAGTCTATCATATAACAAACAACCTTTACAAAAGTCCACACACATAGTTAAGATGCGTCAAGAAGCCTTGACATGGCTTTTTCAGTGGACTGAGACAAAGCAACACTATCATTTTTTTTTTTTTTTACAAGTAGCAAACACACAAGAAGAAGAGGGAAATTTAAACTCACTCACACAAACACACATATCTAGGATTGTGTTTGAGCAAGTGTGCATTAGTGAATTAAAACCCAATGAAGAGTTGAAGCTCAAACTTTAAGAATGGGTTCCAGCAATTCTGGAAGTAACATGATTTATCATCATCATCATCAACATGTAATGTTTGTTTTCCATGCTGGCATGGATTGGACAGTTTGACCAGAGCTGGCAGATGGACCAGGTTCCAGTCTGTTCTAGCTTGGTTTCTACAGTTGGATGCTCTTCCCAACACCAACCACTTTATAGAGCAGAAGTTGCCAAAGGGGGTCCGAGGAACTTCCTAGGGGTCGGTGAGGAATTACAGGGGTCGATGATAGCCAAGGGGTTCAATGGGGGTCAGCATGCGAAAGACCAGCTCACCCAGATGAACTGCTTGAAATACTTAGTCAGCGCAATGCTCATCCCTCACATTGATGTTGTCAATTTCAATAAAAGATCTTCCAGCAATATGATGCATTTTCCACATTTTCTAACCGTGAAAATAATGTCATAAAAATAGAAAGTTTAATACTGTATACTCATACACGTAATTTTAAATGTAAAAAGTGTGTCATCTTCAATAGAATTTCTTAATTTGTCGTACATGTATATTTTAGCTAACATTTTAATTGCCAGCATCAGTACCCGGTACGCATTTAAGATATGGTATAGTAGGGTAAAGTATTAAGATATTTTAAATGAGGAGGGTGGTCGATACAGAAGAAGTGCCTAAAGGGGGTCAATGGTCAAAAAAGTATGGTGACTCCTGTTACAGAGTGTGCTGGGCACTCTTTATGTGGCACCAGCATGGGTGCTTTTTACATGAATTGGCACTAAATTATAAACCTTTAAACCTTTCCATATCAACCCACCTGAGACTGGCTCTGCTCCTAGGATCCAAACTCCCTGTTTTAAAGTGATCTGAAGTAGAACTTTTCATTAAAATTCCCTGTTGATTTTTTCAAGCTTAATAATGACAAAGTTATTTTATGAAATTCTACACCACATGGCACCTTGGACAAGTGTCTTCCACTATAGCCTTGGGCTGACCAAAGCCTCGTGAGTGAATTTAGCAAATGGAAACTGAAACAAGCATGTCATGTGTGTGTGTGTGTGTGTGTGTGTGTGTGTGTGTGTGTGTGTGTGTATGTGTGTGTGTGTGTGTCTGTGTGTGTTTATCCCCCCACCACCACTGCTTGACAACAGGTGTTGGTGTGTTTACGTCCCCGTAACTTAGCAGTTTGGCAAAAGAGACCGATAGAGTAAGTACCAGGCTTAAAAAATTAAGTACTGGAGCAATTCATTTGACTAAAAAATCCGGCATGACCACAGTCTAATGAGTGAAATTAGTAAAGGATAAAAGATGAAAAAAATATTTTAAAAACTAATTGAAACAATGACAGTGCATTCCGACAGAAATATAATAACAAAAAGTATTAACCTGGATAAAGGTTAATACTTTCCCTCAGTATATTTATTTGAATGTGGATTTCAGTGTTATTATGGACCTTTGAGTGAAAAAAGAAACCGATTACAAACAAGTGTATGGTATGAGTTTATGATACAGTTTACTAAAGTTAAAGTGGATGAGGAATCTTCTACACAGTCACCTCCTCTGCAAAAAAAATAGCAGCTAAATTACTATTGAAACAGTTTTTCTCATAGAAGTCTGCTGGATCAAGGCTTACCAGGCCAGGGGCTTATCATTTCACCAAGTAGAAATTTATGTCTATACTGAAAAAATTTAGTGACTGCGTCGAGGATCTTATTTATTGTTGCTTAGCTGTAAGTCTGTTCTGATCAAGCTGATTCGTGATCGAAGGCATTTCCGTACACGACAATTTCATCTTTTATTTTCCAGGCGATCATATTATGGTGAAATACGTGTTGCGTCTTAATTCAAACAATGTTAGTTTTCCAATATTTCTACGTCTAGATATTAATTTATGTATTGAGGAATGTAGCTGCTGTTTCTAGCAATGCTGGCGACTACAGTGCGTGCGCGCGTGAATTTGGTGCTATCATATCTATTCGATATTCAATTTTTTTTTTTACATTTCTGCCTTCTAATTCCATGCCCTTTTCTTTCCCGCGACAACTCCAACAAAAGACAAAATGGTCATGGGTGAAGAAAAAAAAGTCACGGTCAGAAGGTTCTTAAAAAGGAACGGGCATTTATACATTTATACGCCTGCACACGTTCAAATAAATGCATTCGAAGCGATGTTTGACCGCATTTACTTAGAAACGCTAGTTAAGTAAATATTAGTACAACACCCACTTTCCAGACACTAATGGTCCAGAACCTCTTATAATCCGCACTAATTTCCAAGCAGGCCGCCAGACCATTTTACTGGTACTTTGCACATCACAGTATTAATATACTTGTATCATTTACACTAATGTACAGGTACTGGTATTTCATTTAATTGTGTACTTCAATTAATATTTTAATATTTATTTAATTTAGAGTGTAATCATCATTGGTTCAGAAAAATCAGTAACTTATTCGCAATCAAAGATTCCGGAAAATCGATTTTGCGCCAGTATTACCTGTATATGTTCTAACCAATTTGTTCGTCCGAAAAAGTTTGGGAAACAAATCTAGTCGATTGAATACAAGTGTATGCATTATAGTCTTTTGTTCATTCACATTCCTACATGTAACTGAGTACATGTAAATAAAGATCGTTACTCATAGCTGCTTCTAAACGTTCCGCTGAGCATTATTTTAAGCAATCGCTGTTATTCCGGGAAAATTCTAATGATAACAATCGTTTGCTTTTGTTGTTTAGCTGCAGCTCTGTACTGATGTTGTAGACCTATGATCAAAAACGTTCTAACATTGACCGTCTCGGCTTTTATTCAAACAGCGTATTTGGGACCACGTTATCCAATGACAAGGTGTCTTTCATTTTTTTAAGACAATAGGGATGTAGTCCGAGGGGAGATTCGGCATCTATTTCTAACAGGCAGAAACGACCGTGTGGTGTATCCCTCGTTAACTTGTCCGTTTGCATTTCCCATTTATTCTTGTTTGTGAACAGTTAGTAATGTGTGTATATATATATATATATATATATACATATATATTTGCATAACTACCTCAATTTACTAAGCAATGAATATTTTTAATGGAATTTTGCAAAGATACGTTTTCAAGGATACAGATTACATAACTCATCTATTTTGAGGTTGGAGATATGTTTTAGACATAAATCTGGAAAACAAACTCTTACATAAAAAGGAAAAAAAAATTTAAGTGAAAATCTAAAGGTTATAGAAGTTATTGGTAACGAAATCAAAGTAAGAAGAAGAATGATCCGAAACTCCTAAAGGATTTTTCCTTAAATTTTAGCAACATAATTGCAATCAACTCCCTCGGAAACTTATCTCTGCAAAATTTCATTTTAAAATATGAGTCTTTCGTGAAGTTATGAAGAAATACGTGGGATGGGGGGGGTTACCAACCTATAATGCGTATTTTTGTTTTGGTTTGTGTGGTGCGTTTATTTGGGGGGGTCCCTTTTTGGAGGGGGAGGGGAACCAAATGAGTTACATCTTTTTTTTTTATTTTTAGGTACGGTGATGAACAGGATGGGGAAAAAAATATTTAAATTGCAGAACTGAAAAATAAAAATTATGGTTACAAACCGAGATACGTATCCGATAAGCTTCAAACGTTGTAAATTTGGTTTGTCTGCAGGCAAGTTCCGTAAATCTCTAATACGTATTTGCCCAGCCATTCCAATACCGACCACAACAACACCGAACGATTCCATTGTTCTCGCAGCAATAGATATTCTGAAAAACAAATACTTGCGGGTTTCGGCAAAAATTTTACTAACTATGGAAGCCTCAAAGTGCATCAATATTCACAATATGACCGATTCTGAACATGTTAACTACAGAAAACCATGTTACCACATATATTTTTAGTTTTAATGTCAATTATTAACAACTGAATAGCTTTAAACCTTCATGGCACCTCTATGCAAGGCCTCCAAGGGAAATCTGTAAAGTGAAACAATACAGCTTTCACAGGAGAGGTGGGGGAGGACGGTCCTCTCAAAATTAAAGCAGATGTAGTGAAACCTCTCTCTCTCGGGCATTCAATCACAAATAATAACGAAGCTGCTAACATCTAGCCTTCGGTTGCCTTCGATCCTTCTATCCATCATCCTGATTGGTTCTTATTTGAGCGGCAATTGTCCCCATGCTCTGCTTGCTAAGGGGGCATTACATCCAATCGACGGCTTCAGATAAGGTCACGTGAGAAGGAGTTTTACTGGGTTTCCGGTGAGCCCTTTTTCGCCTATAAATAAGCCAGATCCAACGACGGCAATCGTCTTCGATTCCAGATCTCTTATAGGTCTGGTCGGTGACCACACGCACGCACACACAGAGCCAGTTCCAGCGCCGACGTCTTCACCACCAATGCACTGTCTAACTTTGTCGTCGCCAGCAACACCAACCTCAACAAGCGCGGTTTTATCTCGACGCTGTATGAGTGGAATTTCCACTCACGAACAACAGACAGAACTAACCAGCGAGAATATTCCGTATCAGGTAAACGGTCACAGCATTCGACGCTCAACACACATAGTGTGATACTACAGCTCTGCTCCTTGACCACAACTTCCTGCGTATGAACATTCTATCTCCTTGTGTAATTTTAATACGAACTGGTTTTTCTCTATCTCAGTGTTTTAAGACTTTTTTCTCATTCACACGCACACTTGTACTCTCACATATTGTACACACACTATTGCTTATACGACTGTCCGTCACTTCACATTGTTGTATACCTTCTCTTGATACGAAGGCCTGACTTATTTACTGTGTTAATTATATATGTCGTATGCACGCGCAGACAGACAAACAGTTTCACTATGTTAATAAACTTACTTTCATTATATATCTAACGGTTGAGTTTGTCCTAAGTTCTTTTTCTGGCACTATGGCTCGTATCTCTTACGACGAGCCTTCTATCTTATATATATATTATTTTGTGTTCGACCGTGCGATATGGTAAAAAGGAGCCTTTTCCGTCTACGTCGCCATCTCCTTTGGTTCGCACAGTCGAAGTATTACACAGATTAAAAGTTTTTTTAATTTTTTTTTTCTAGGGCCCCGTCAGATATTCATAGGTAGCTTGTCTGGGCCCCCGTCAGATATTCATAGGTAGCCTGTCTGGGGCCCCAGACTGATTCATTGATTGAACACTCCTCCTCTTTCAGATACTACCTCTATGTCAGGGAAGTCAAAACTCGTTTGGCTTTGCAGGTTGGATTGAAGCATAAACTTGATCTCGCAGATCAAACAGGGATAATTATTCTTAAAAACTCTGTTCTTTAAGTAGACCAAAGGAAATGGCTAAAGCGTTCAACATACATTATAACAATTTTATAAACAAAGAAGAAAAGAATGTATATAAGGTGTGCTAACTAAATTTGTGTGCAGAGATGTGTGAGAAAAAAAATTATCCACTTGGTATGGAGACAGTCCTATTAAATAAGAACCCTAAGAGCGAGAACGGGTTTTGAGATTGTCAAAATAAACGCAGACAGTTCTTGAGAAGACGATGCTTGATAGAAAGCTTACAGAGTTTCAACTGCAAAACCTTTCAATATTGTTCATATCACTAGAATCCATTTGACCGAGCACGTACGTAATTTTTCTTTTTAATCCGTTTGGTTCGGTGTGTATAGATAAAGTGAAGGGAAAATAGATCGCATCTTTTAGTATAAGAATTTATAAGTTCCTTTTTTATTGCTTGATATAAGAAAAGATTTTCTACAGATCTTCCAGGACGAGGCTCGTCTTCTAGGCTGTAGTTTCCGGCTCGGAATTTCTGGAACCACCGTTGACACTGGCTTACGCATATTGTCCGATCCCATATACTGTATTAATATTCCTCGCACTTTCCGTTGCATTGTTGCCTTTATTGAACTCATAAAGCAAAATATGGCGAATATGGTTCTTTGTCACTTCCATTATAGCTTTGAAAAAATAGCTGTTAAAATCGAACTGGAGTTATAATAGAAGACACTTGCCCAAGGTGCCGCGTTGTGGGACTGAACTTGAAACCACATGATTCCAAAGCGAGATTCTTAACCAAACAGCCATGACTGCACAGTAAAGTAAGCTTATTTTTAACCGAAGATCATCATTATGATGAGAAAAGACCAAACACCAATGCCAGAAATCCTTCATATAGAAATAAAATACATTTTTGATGTGAATTGAAGTAGCATCGTGAACTCATTCCCTTGATGATATAATTACTTCTTCCAGAGTATTGAAATAAGTTGTCTTCGGAAGAAGGAAATTAGATGTTTCAGTATTTACGCCTATTTTAAGTGGAGTAGCGGATCACTTACAATAATAATATAAATATAAAGACAGTTCTTTTCAGACATGGCAAAAAGTATCGATACCATCTCGCAATACATTCCTGATCTTAGAGCTATTGTGAGATAAGGACTTGTTTGTCATCATTGCATAGTTTCAAGTGGGGAATCGCCTTCTTGTGCCCATTATTATTTAAAACAGTGGTTCTCAATTGTGGTCCACGTAAGATTTTGTTACTAAAGTTTACGTGCAATAAATTGGTATACGTCTACAGTTCACAAATTATTTTAACACTTTTTTTAATAAAATTCTTAATAATATTTAATTATAAAAATATAATATGATTTTTTAAACATTGAATGACTATGAAGGTACATCCAAGTAAAATAGGAATCAAAGGAGTTCATAGGTTAAAGATGATTGAGAAATACTGATTTAAAGGAAACATCGTGCAAATAATATTTTCATGGCTTAGTCAAGAAAGACGAGCAACTTTCATAACTTTGTTCGGGGGACTTTGAGACTGCCGGAGTGAGGAACCACCACTCCTGGGTTGCTACAGTAGAAAGGACAACAAGTTACCAAGATTGAATATTGAGTTCGAATGCTTGCAACAGAATGGTTCCCAATTGCTAGGTGATGGTATAAAATCGAACGACAAATTCAGTCTGCTGTCTCTATGAAGAGATGACAGGAACAAAATTAAATTGTAGAGAGGGTCGTGCAGAAGGTTACAATTGTTCATCGTTTTCAACAGGTTTTATTGAGCAATAGAACAATATTATCGCAACTCTTTCTAATCTCCCCCACCACCTCTGTCTCTTTCTCTCTCTCTCTTGCCTTGTCTCGTTGGAACGAAACCGTTGTAGCAATTCATTTTTCTTTCCTCAGCAGATGTAAGCTGTTACAAATAAATAATATTAATATAACTGCAGTGTACTCCAAGTAGAGTGTCACTATTCGGTGAGGATTTGCGTTATAGTATACCATGCAAGCCCGTGGCATACTGGAAATGATGGGCAGACAATGATATCGACCCAAGTACTTTATGTCAGCAGAATTTGAACTCATAACGGAACAGTTATTACAAGAGCAAGACATTCGTCCGATGATATAAGGATTCTAACAACCAACTATCCTACTCACTCCAGTCGTTGTTGCGTATTACAACTAAAAGCTATCCTGTAAGAGACTTCTAAATTATTCTCATCGCTCTTCCACAGAAACCTCAGTACCTTCATGGTTCTGTAATCCTAGACCTGATCTACTTAAATATCATATTCGCATAAACAAAGTGGGTCCTTTAGTCGATGAAAAAGAGTTCTTTCAAGCAAGCCCTCATTTTACCCTTGTTCACTTGCCTGACAGCAAAGAAACTACAGCGTATTATATACATATTGAGTGCCAACACTAACGGCTACCAAGAATGAGACTAACACTATCTCAAAACACTTATGGAGATGCCAGATTGACTAAAGACAACAACAGTACTGGCTTCAGAGATAAAGCAGAATCATCAATAATAGATGAATTTCCAACAACTTCTGCTCTGGAGAAGTTAAGATTGGTCCAACATCCTTTTAATCACTTGGATTTATGAACTGAAAATATCATCATGGAAGGGAGAATGTTATGAAAATCCTTTACTACGTAGATCGAACCAGTGAATTCTTTGTTATTAACACGAAGGAATACTGGACTAAATTTTTACCATATTCAATGGCATATAAAATACACTTTCTTAAAAAAATAAAAAAAAACAGAAAAAAAGAAAAGAAAAAGTGCTAAAAAAAATGACCCCGTGTCCTATAAGCAGAGTCGCTTTAAATACTGGTTTCAATATTTGACACAAGGTTAGCAATTTCGGGGAAGGGCCTAAGACGATTACATCGACCCAATGATCAACTGGCACTTATTTTATCGACCCCGGAGGAATGAAAGGCAAAGTCGACCTCGGCAGAATTTCAACTCAGAACGTAAAGACGGACAAAATGCCGCCAAGCAATTTGCCCGGCTTGCTAACGATTCTGCGAGCTTTAATATTACCTGCTTTAATGCACTAAAACCATTTTTTTTAGATATACGCTGATTAAATTTTAGAGCGTCTCTTACGCCCAAACGTCCTTTATACCATCAAATAAGCTATTCGATTATAAAAGGATGATTATATTCGTCTTTCACACTTTATTGACCAACGTTACATGTAAAGTCATGTTGATAGAAGTCGACCACAAGGATCAACAAGTTTTGCTGAGTTTTGTCGTATGAATGTAGTCGTGTGTACGCTGTATGCGATTTTGGGCATGTTATATTGTTACTCACAGTTTTGTGTTGAATAAAGCCTTCAGATAATGTCTCAGTTACACAGAATGTTCCGAAACAATTCACAAAAACCTTCATAATCTTTACAAATAGTAAATATCACAAGCTCGGATTGCGCCCACATACTATGTTATAGGCAAAACAGATTCTCGAAATTTAAACCTTTCCATCGCCTGATATGTATAAGTTTAACTCATACTAAAGCACTGTTCTCATTCTAAGACAAAGCAGTTGTTACACAAACATTTTAGACAGCATCCTCAAAATATTAGTATCTGATTAGGAATATTTTTACTGTAATACATTATGAGAACACCACCGCACAATATACTCCATAGTATAGTTATTAAATAAGTTTCTGCCCCTCTAAACTAGAACACTGCATACTGCTCGATTCGTTGTCTCGCCCGCCTCCGCATAATCTCGACTGCGTCTCACTGCCCCCAACAGTTCAACCCTGTGGGACTGCACGTATTTGTCAGACATCAATCTGTGAGCAAGATAAACATAACGTCTTGCTCACCAGTCTGTTAAGATCATCGGCGTTGTCTCCCCTCCTTGACTAAAACACAAAAGTAGTCCAGTTATCGTCACACATTATTCATTGTAAGAGAGACTAAGTGATATTCTACAACTAATGAATGTATATATAGCAAAGATTTAAAGTTTGTAGTAAGTTTGGAGACCCTGTTGTATTGGCTACTGATCCATTCATTATGCTATTGCAATGGCTCGATAAAGGAATTAAGAGTGCCAAGACGGTGATCGGTAGGATGAGAAAGCCAAGTTGTAGAATAAATAATTGGAAAACATGAATGAAAAAGAGGATCAACAAGAAACTGTAATGCAAATATATATCTTGATAAAGAAACTGTCATGTCAAAGAGACTAAAATTTAAAAGTGATGGTTGTGAAAGAAACCCTGAATGCAAGCCGCTGAAATCGGGTTCCTCCGAAGCTTCTATAGAGTGATGTTACTAGACAGGGTGCATAGCTCAGAGATAAGGGAATTTCTCCAGATCGAATCCCAACTTTGCATTGAGAGGTGTAGCTACAGATACGTGATTCGAATGCAGCAGAAAAGAATCGCAAGGCAGATTCTTCAAGCCGAGCCAACCGACAGGAGGCTTAGGGGTAGACCAAGAACGAGATGGATGGATGGATAATATCCAGTCTCAGTTGGTTACGCTTGGGAATCCAGCCGTAAAGTGTAATGTCCGTTGCTTCTGATAGGACTCTTTGGAGGAGATGCTTGAAGACTGAACTCCAACGACCTTCCCAGGAATAGTGGACGGAGAAAATGGGTGGATGGGGTAGAGGGAAGGATACTTAAAGTGTTTTTCTAGATATCTTGAAAGACACCTGGGTAACAATGGAATATACAACTTGTCAGTTTTAAAATTGGAAATGCAAGATAGTTACTCATAGATTCCCTAAATTTGACGATGCTTTTCAAATTGATGCCCTGCCTATTGTTGATTTTTCTCTTCTGTAGATTGTTAATAAAAATGTTGTTAAAAGACTTGCGCATATGTAATTTGTACATTAAATTAACTCGATTACGAATTTTTTTTTTAATGCAAATTTAATGTTGAAAATGTTTTGAGAGAAAGCAAATTTACTAGGCGATTGCGTTGTTAAAACTGTTTCGATTTTTTAAATTTACAAAATATATATATATATAATACTCATATTTCATTTTCTTACGTTAGAACAATAATATAAACTTGATGAGAAGGAATTGAGTTCAATAAATCAACCTCACAATTCACAGGGCCATGATTTACCGACATCGACCAAAGTCAAACCCACGAACGAAGAGGCCGTAACTAAATACGTACAAGGGATTTCGTGAGGTGTCGTAAATTTAGTCTCTCTTTCAACTTTTGATTTTTTTTTTTTTATATTACAATGAAAATATATAAAAGACATGATTAAATATAACCATTATTTTTCAATTCTGTAAGCTGTATCCATCTACCAAGTTGAGATGTTACATATGTCAGGAAAGCTTAACGTTATAAAGGACCAAGGGAGTTCACTCTAGTTCAATTGCAAGCGGAAATTTAACACTACGCATGCGTTGGGCACCAACCTTTGTTAACATTGTCAGTCATTTTCATCTGCTAAAGCAATGTTATAACAAGTTTCGTGGCTCAATTTTCGAGAGGAGAAAAAAAAAAATACAATTTTTTATATTACGCTGAAATGGCGTCAATGACTGGAAGCCGGCCAGCTGGTTCTGATGGAAGTGATTTTTGGCACCGAGAAAGTATCGCTTGGCAACATAAACAAAGGTAATTAACTTTTATGAAGAACTGAAAATTGTATATAAATATGTATGTGTATATTTATATATATATCCCGTTATAAATAGAAAATTCTCATAGGAAAGTTATTGCCTCCTTATTAGTACCTTCGATTTTTTTTTCTTTCTAAATAATAAATCGCATAACTTTTTTTATAATCAAACATAAATTTAAGTAATAAGTTTATGATTGGTTATTTAAAAAGTTATTTTCCACTGATAATAACAGAAATTTTGAAATGTATTTCATAGTTTATATCGAAAACCTTCAGTGACTTTTGAACTCCAATATGTATGTACGTGGGGCTATTTGATAAGTGATACTGAGGTTAATGATCGTGGTAATATTTTCTGTAACCCATTATATCATAGATTGTCGGTGACTAGAAAATACATGAAAGTTTTTTGGGGTTTTTTTTTTTAAGAATTACAATACTGATCTTTTTTTTTTTTTCTTTTCTCTTCGGTTCCTATCGAAAATATTTACTCGTTCTTCCAAACTTTACTCATGGATACAGAAACAGTATAATATCAAGACAAAATGATACATTTTCTTTAGTTTTTGTCTCTGTGTTTTGCGTTCAAATCTTACCGAAGTCGACTTCGAGTTTTATATATCTGGGATCGATAAAATAAAATATCGATCTTATTTATATTGGAGTTGATTCAGTCCGCCACATTCCCCCTCACCTGAAAATGTGTAGTCTTGTGTCAATGTTAAAACGTTCTTAAATGAACGTTGTTTTTGTTTGTGTTGGTTTATATAATGAAATACTTTGAAACCCCCGACTCTGTAGATGGTAACTATCTTTGCAGTCTAATTTATATGGTAAATAGATCATAAATCTCCAAATATATCAATACTTTCTTCTTTTCTGGTTGTGTATAAAGTAGCGATGTATATGTTTGTATGTGCGCGAATGTTTTGCAGCCAACTGTTCTTTCTACATTTTACTATCACGTTCTTTTTCTCTTTTTATTTCTTTCGCTCTCTCTCTCTCCCTCTTAATCCTCTCTCTCTCTCCCTCTTAATCTATACACTATCATCTGCTTCCGTGGCGAAACATTGTCGAACAAATCTTGCTAGTAACATTTTTATTTTTTGCCGTGTCTCTATTACCTTCTGCTACTCGAAGGCTTCTCTCTCTCTCTCTCTCTCTCTTTAATAGCATTTTCATTCCATTCCACGTGCTCAAAAGCCTGTTCCCTCTATTACTTTCACTCTCTCTTTCCATATCTCTCCTTCCCTCTCTCTGTGTCTATATTTCCTTGTTTGGTTTCTGCTTAATAGAAATACACAATATGTGTGTGTGTGTGTCATTTGTTTCATCGTACTAAAACATAAACGTACTCAATACACCCGAATAGAATTTATGTATATGTGACAGCTAGGATCACAAACCCATACCTAAAGGCTTCGTTCGTACCATTATCCGTTCTCCTTTTCTAATAACTGGATGAATACAGATGTAAGAAACCGTTTTTAATCATCGTTACTACACACACACACACACATGTAGTGTGCGGCGGCGAGGAGTTCTCCACGCACAATATCCACATCGAATTGACTAGAAACTATAATGCAGTTTCTTTCTTTTTATTTATTTATTTATTTATTGTAGAACTAGCTTTTATTAGAGCGGTGGATTTCTTTCCTCCGGTAGTTGCGAACCTAATCATTTGACTCGTTTTATGCCATCTAAGTGCGATATTTTGTTTATTTTGGCATCAAATTCCGACCAAAGTAGGTACCAGTAAGATACTGAAACTGTTTCCCTCACATGCGGTACCGAATTGTAATTATGAAGCTCGAGTTGTTCACGATATTTTGTTTGGTTTCGCTTATTTAATTGAACATTCAACTTTTAACAGTTGTCTTTCTATGCGTGAATGGCGGGGTTGGAATGAAAGATAGATAGTTACTCGGAATGTGTACTATGTGGTGGTGTTATTGATTGATTGCTTTCACTAAGAATATTGATATTCTGTTTAAGGGTAACCTTATGTTACCATAGAATTTTTAAATTTTTTTATTTCTTTCGTTGATGCCTTGTGCAACAGAACTCAATTTTTCCATGTTTATAGTCATATATGTCTAGTAAAATACCCCGAACCCCTCTCGTTTCTCTCTTTACCGTGTTGATATGACTTCTGTGCTGCCAGTTGAGTTATCCAACTGCCTAGATGTTGATGCGTTTTCAAGCAGCTGTCCAGTTCTGCCCTCCCCGTACAATATTTTACAGCATTTTCATTGCTATTCATTCTCACTTAACTGCAACCTGCTTACCTTGCTTTATATATTGCAGGTTCATATTTCCTTTCTTACCTCTATCTCTCTCTCTCTCTTAGTGGATACAGGCAGTTTGGCATTCACTGACTGATAAGGTGTTTTGCTACCAAATGGTGTAGATTTAATTACCTTGCACTTCAGTATTCGACTGACATGATAAATCCATACAAACAATTCAGATTAAAACAGTTTTAAAATTCTGCCGCTTTTATAATTATCAAAATATATTCATTATAAAATAAAATGTTTTATCTTCTGAGACTGATCTTCTCCACCCCAAATACATTATACCTGAAAAATAGCAAGAATACAGAAGAGGCAAATCATTTCAACCAAACCTTGTCAAAATAAGCACCATGCAAGAAGCTTTTAAAGTAATAAAGAATAATAATGTCATTGAGAATCATATATATAAAACTGCATGTATCTATGTATAATGTTCTACAATTATATAGATTAGCTATCTTTTTAATTAACTTCATAAGTAAATGATCTTTGATTTCAACCTTTGTATATTTATTTTTAACTTTCAAATGGTTTAAATTTCTGTTTCTCTGCTAACTTAGGATACAGGTTCTGAACATATGTTTATATTTAAAACGTGGTATACTGTATATGGTTTTTTCCTTTGTTTAATGAATAACAAATGCTAAGTTCACTTGGTTAAAATTACATTGATATTGACCTAGCTATTCATTCTCTCAGGAAAATAGCAATGAAATTCATAAGATGTTATAAATTGTTGGATCAGCTGTTCTACTGAGGGTTAATGTTTCAAACATGGCTAAGATAAAATAGCTTATGTCCCAGTGTCAAGGACACTGTTTTATTCCTAAAGCATCTCTTGAAAATTTACCATATATTCTGGAGGACAAGGGTTACATTTTTCATAAACCAGTTTTAACTTCAGGGTGTTATATTTGTTAAACTGTATTACAGAAGAAAAATATTGTAGACTCTAAGTGATCAACATGATCTATATATCACTAATCCACTTACAGAGCATCTGAATAAAGTATGTGAAAGTGCTTAAGCTTTGTTTTATTAGGTTTTTCTTTTTTGTTTCAAGGTGTATCTTTGAAGTGGGGCTGGCCTCGATGCCATGAAATATGGTATATATCTTCAATGTCATTGCTCATTTGTGGTTCTCATGTAAAAGAGGGCTTGTATTAATTTGTGATGGTTACAGCGAGTGATATTTTCTCCAGAAAATGTATATCAAGAACTACATTATTGAATGTGCTCTTTTTTTAAGACGGTAGTATGTGATTTGAGGGAGATTTGGCTGTTATTTCAAGAAGGTCAAGCAACCATGTAAAAACTCTCATGTTTACTTGTTTCCTGTGGTGAGTTCAAATTCTTTTGTGAAAAGCCAGTTAATCCTTTCACAATGACTTGCTCCTTTTTAGTAGTTCCCCTGTGTTATGAGACATGTATGTACATATAAATGAAGTCTATACAAAGATTAAACTTTGTGATAAAGTGAAAAGCCTTGAAGAATGTGTAGAAGTACAGCACTGATTTCTGAATTGCACATTGTTTTAAAAGTTTTGAGAAAAGATTGTTATTCACGCTTCTCCTAATACCCTTAGTAAAGAAAGGAACTTTTCCAACCATTCTTATATCTTTTACTTGTTTCACTCATTAGACTGCAGCCATGCTAGGACACCACATTGAAGACTTTTGAAAATTATTTATACACACATTGCTTGTGTATGGATGGGTGCATTTGTGCATATGTCTTTTATGCAGATCTGAATAAATCCTTGACTATAAAGTGAATTAACTAATTTTATATTGCATCTTTCATACAAAAGTAATGCTGCTTGTTTGAAGAGGGACAGTAATGGTGCAAGTTCTTAAACAAGATCTTCACTTTTAGCTATGCCATGGATACAGTGATGAACCAGTATGGTTTTGGTTAATTTGCTCTATTATTATATCTTTCTGTAATAAGAAACTTCAGTTACACTTATTACATTCATGTCTCTGCTATATATTTAACCTTTGTGATACCAACCCACCTAAGACTGTTCCTGGTTCTATGATACACACTTCTTGTTTTAATTAATCATAATTAAAAATCTTCCAGGAAAATTTCATGTTAATGTATGCTCCAAGCACCAGTTTGACAATGACAAAGTTTCTATGAAATATTTCTTTATTTTCAAAATGAATCGAAACAAACACAGTGTATGTCAACAGAAATATGGTAACAAGAGAGTTAAGCAGCTTTATTTGTTTTGTTTATTGTTGCCAATTCAAAGACCCACATTAACACAAATACTACAATATCTGACAGCACTTTTGAACATACCTGAGTAATACCAAATGCTTGAGGCTCAGTAAAACTTACAAATGTTTCAGCACTTTAGCATTTTCTCAAAAGAAAATGACATATGAGAAAATACTGAAATCCTGAAACACTAGTACAATTGTAAAGTATTGATAAATAAATTTGTACTATTATATTTATCCCTCTTTAAGTCTCAATTTTCATATATGTAATCCATGAACTATAAATTTTGTGTGTGTATGTATGCATACACACACACACACACACACGCACATTTTTATGTTTACTCAATACATTCTTTTACACATATTTCATTGACAATGTCTGTTATATTAGGATATACCTTGAAGCAGATTACATCACCTGATCATCAGAAAAAAAACATTAAAAAAATACTTTAAAAGTTATATAGAAGCTTTCAGACAGTGATATGTTGTGAATCATCATACCAAGGATCTGGTGGTGAAACTGGGTAAAAGATTAACCTTTAACACATTGTAGGCACATCATGTTGCTGTGCAAGTTATTTCCCCTGTAGCTCAGGGCAGTGGCAGGGGAAACAATTCTAGAGAAAATGTAATGTGCTAAAGGTTATGTCTACCACTCAGAATTTATACATATCATCTGATGGGCTTCCAAGATCAAGATCAATTCAAAGTTTTGGTTCAATAGAAAAATACTTACCTGGGTGCTATGCAACAAGGACTGAACCCAGACCCACGTGATTGCAAAATTGAATGTCTTGACTACACAGCCATATACTGGATAGTTTTGTTGGTAACACGTAAAAGCACCCACTACACTTTCTGAGTGGTTGGCGTTAGGAAGGGCATCCAGCCGTAGAAACTCTGCCAAATCAGATTGGAGCCTGGTGTAGCCATCTGGTTTCACCAGTCCTCAGTCAAATCGTCCAATCCATGCTAGCATGGAAAGCGGACGTTAAACGACGATGATGATGATGATGATGATATCATTTTTGGTTCAGTGTCAGAAGGTTTCAAATATGAATAACTTGCAACTTAATTCAATTATTACATGTTTTAATATTGATTATTGTAAATTTGAATATTGCATGTTTGACTACATCATTTAAGGTGTTTCTTCTCATTTTGTCAGTATTAGATTAATGAAGAAAGCAATGAGCTGACAGAATTGTTACCATTGCCTGACAAAATGCTTAGCAGCATTTCGTCCGTCTTTATGTTCTGAGTTCAAATTCTGCCAGGGTCAGTAAAATAAGTACCAGTTGAACACTAGAGTCAATTTAACTGACTTAGCCCCTCCCCCAAACTTGCTGGCCTTGTGCCAAATTTGAAACAAGTATTAGGTTAATGAAGGTGAAATTAGACGTAGTAATCAAGAGCAATAGTGTTATATGTTGTTGTATATGTTATTTCTTCATATCTTGAACATCATCAGTCTTCACCAGATTTCAGTTGCTTATGAAAATATCTTCCTATAGATGCAACAGGTTTGTGCAGATAGGTCAGATGTCAATATGTTATTTGTATAACAAGGGACTTACATTTGTATGGTTTGTTGGTTTTAGGTTTGTAATAGCTGTTTCTTTGAATTTATTTTCACTGAATCCATCTCTGTACACCAGAACATTCTAGTCATTAACTGTGTGGGTACTATAAATAATGTGATAATACAGAAATGCTGAAAATAGCAATCTATTGTTATTAAGATGAGCCAATGAGGGGATCTTTATGTGGGAGATTGACTGACTTGAAATAGCAGCCAAATTTCTTTCAAGCCACAGCCTATTGTCTTTAATAAGGGGAATATGGATATGTTGAACAATATAACCACGTAATAAAAAATAGACAAGACAGTCATGACTGGAACAAAGGCCACACAATAGTAAGTGTCTAAATTAAGGTTTGTGAAATACATGTGTATGGAATGAAGGCATGAGTAAAATTGCTATGACTTTACTGTCTTCAGTACTAAGACTCATAGGACTAGTCCACTCAGTCTCCATGGCCTACAAGTAAACAAAATCACAGCATTGCTCCTGAACCGGATTTACTTTTTTACAGCTGAGTAGACTGGAGCAACATGAAATGAAGTATTTTGCTCCTGAACGCAACACACCACCTGGCCCAGGAATCAAAGCCACAATCTTGTGATTTTGAGTGCAACACCCTAACCACTAAGTAGTGTGTCTTCACTGAAGTCGCTGGGAGAGAATACAAATTATAGTTAATTTAATACTTTGCCAACATCAACTCTATAACAACACCAGAAGCATAAGCCATAATAATGTCAATCATTTATGCTAACAATCTACACATTACTGTGCTTATATATATATATTCCCCCTCTTCTCTCTGTCTTTTTTTATTGCATATATACTGGCACTCCAACAGTCACAATGACAAGTGTTCCAGGTGATTCAATCAATGGAACAACTTCCTTGGGAAGTTAATGTACAAGTGGCTGAGAACTCCACAGACACACATATCCTTAACATAGTTCTCAGGGAGATTCAGTGTGACACAAAATGTGACAAGGCTGGCCCTTTGACACACAGGTACTACTCATTTTTACCAGCTGAGTGGACTGGAGCAACGTAAAATGAAGTGTCTTGCTCAAAGATACAACACACCATCAGGTATTGAACTCAAAATCTTACAATCGTGAGCTGAACACCTAACCATTAAGCCATCTTAATGCATATGTTATAATGTGTTGTTAATAAGTACAGATTATAAAGATAAAAATTTCAAAGTCTAAGATTCCAGTTAGAAGAAATTATGCAAAAAGTACAGAACTGGATTAGTTATGGCAAATTTTAGATAAATGCCTAATTATGTGAATTTAAATTTTAGGGAGATGTGTTTATGTGTGCATATACCTACTTGTGCTATGTTGCACATGTATACAATTTCTGCTTTAAAAACCAGCTATCATATTTTATTTTGTGTAAAGGAGTTTTAGAATAGTAACAATTAATTTCTTTATGGCTATTTACCATTGGACAACATATTTTTTATTCTTGGAAAATTTAAATCTATCATTGGCCCTTTTCACACCAACCTACCTGACACTGCCCTTGGTTCTCCGATGTAAATTAAAATCTTCCATCAAAATTTCATGTTAAATAATATTCCAAAGACCACCTTTTAATAATGACAAACTTAGTTTACTGAATTCTTAATTTTTTTCTAAAATTAATCAAAGCAAAGCAGAAATGTGGCAACAGGAGGGTCAATAAATGGTAGTTAAAGTTTACATATTTATAAATAAAACACTCTATCAAGACAATTATTAGAAATACACATTTTTCAGGTTTTCTAGGTGGTTTCATGGCTGGTATTTTCCCCTTGCAATGTCATCTTTATTCAAGCAGGGAGAACAAAGACTATTTTTACCTGAATGCAAGTTAAGTAAAGAACTGGGTGAAATAAATAGATATTATTAAAAGAATGTAGCATTTGAGATTGCAATGAGAAAACACTGTTAATGCTGTTCAGGGTACTAATGATGATAGACCTCATTTATATCATGCACACACATTATAACTGTTTTGCTGTTTAAATCTTTTTTGTTTAAATCAGTGTTCATTATATAAAAATCTCAGTATTAAATAGTTAAAACATTTATGATTCAGATTTTTTCATGTCTAATAGCTTTCACATTGTATCACTCATTTATGTGTGATACAATACTTCTAAAGGATATGTATGCCAAATGTACTTTTATCGGACAGAAACAAAATTTCATTCTTATTCTATATATAATATTTCAGATAGGAAAATGTATTGAAAATAATTCTTCAAAAGCTAGTCAGTAACTGATATAGCTATCTATCAGTTAATTTTTTTTTTCTTTTTTCATTCTTTTACTGGTTTTTAGTTAATTTTATCAACCTCAGTATTTATTTTATGAATCTTTATCAAATAACTTACTTCACCTAAAAGGGTTTGATGCACTAATTTATCAGCTAAACCCTCACCAATATACAACAGGCTTCTGCACATTTTTAGATACCAAATATCATCTGCAACACATAGGTCAAACTGAAGCAATGGCAGATAGGAAACTTGCCCAAGGTACTGTGCAGTGGGATTGAACATGCAATCCTGTGGTTGTGAAGTGGACTCATGAAGCATACAGTTATACCTGTGCTCATATTTCGGTTGAATTGAGTGTTTAAAAAGTTCCTTAATATATATTTCAGCTATATATTAAAAGAAGCATTTGGTTGAAGCTGATGCATTTGACTCAACATTGTTGAAAACTTTTTTTCAAGCTGGCAGAATCATTAGCACACTGGGCAAGATGCTTACCAGCATTTTGTCCATCTATACACTCTGAGTTCAAATTCCACTAAGGCTGACTTTGTCTTTCATCCTTTTGGAGTCTATAAAATAACTACGAGCACTGGGGTCAATTTCATTGACTTGGCCCCTCTCCTCCCCCAAATTTGCTGGCCTTGTGCCAAAATTTGAAACCATTATTATTATCATTATTATTATTATTATTATTTTTCAATCCTATAAGACCTACTCAGGAGCATAGCACTGAGTGTGCAGACCACACAATATCGTCACTTTATGTATGTGTGTTTGTTGTTAAAGGTATGTTACATTTAAGGAATGTGGCTACCACTCAGTGCAGCTAAAACTGATTCTATGCCACTAGGCTTACTAATTCCTGTTAAAATAGCTTCTGGAGGGAATTAACAAAATATGAGGCAAGTGGTACTGGTTAATCTAAAGATCCATTCTTCATGACATACATGACTATGCAAATTTCGAATTTGAAAGAATGACTTGTAAAAGATGTTCTATTTTAAATTCTTTACTTTGCATATTTTGATTGCAAAACTTCGTTTTTTAATATATTTTCTACTCCAATAAACACAATGTAATTAGTTATGTACATTGGTGCAAGTGTGGCTGTGTGGTAAGCAGTTTGCTTCCCCAGTTACCTGGCTCTGACAGGTGTCTTCTGCTACAGTCCTAGGCCGACCAAAGCCTTGTGAGTAGATTTAGTCCACAAAAACTGAAAGAACCCCATTGTATATATATATATATGTTTATGTCCTTGTTTTGATATCATGTGATAGTTGTAAATGATATCAGTGCCATTCATTTCCAATATTTTGCGAGAACATGTCTGGCCACAGGAAAATATTTACCTTGCTGGGAAACTGGTGTGGGTTGGTACAAGAAGGGTATCTGACCATAGAAAATCTGCTTCAGTAAAACTGTCTGATCCATGCAAGCATGAAAAAGTGGACGTTAAAATGTTGATGATAAAGTATTCATAAAAGATTTAATTGCACATTTTCAAAAAAATATATAAATCTTAAGTTCCCAATTGTGTTGGGTAATTTTACTAACAGCACATAGCAGGCATTTTATACTAAATTACTGCTTCAAATCCAGACTATGAAGCATTAATCTCAAAGCTGTTTTGCATTCCTATTTTCTTTTACAACAATTAAGTAATGTACTCTAAAGTTTATATTCTAACATTTCTTTTAAGAAAAAAATTTGCAAAATACTCAATTATATGATATATAATTATTCTCAAGAATAATTATATATTGTTATATATTTATTATTCTCAAGGAATTTTCTGACATAAAATGTTGTTTTTTAATAAATAAATTAATTTTAAAATATAAAGATTTAATTCTTCAAACAACATTCTCTTTTTGCTTTTTCCCCAGTTCTTCTAATCCTTACTATTTATTTTCTTTTATCTCAACGGCAATAAACACACATTTTATTAATAGTAACTACTGTTTGGCAGCTTTCCAAATTCTTCTCCAGATATTCACATCCCTGCTACCTATGATTACTTATGCAACAACCGAAAATTGTTCATTACATAAGTATAATTACTCACTCCAGAGATGTTACTATTTTCGTAAATTTGGTTGTCTTTAGAATTTTAATTTTCTTTGCTTGAATTGTTCTCGAAAAATCAACTCTAAAAATGGTTTTCAATCTCTTATCCCAAGCTATTAGTCAAATTTTATTTATTTCTGAGAGCTATATTTATATAATTCCTGCTCTTGTTTCTACTTTCATCTTAGAACTACTGAACGTGGTTTAGAATTTACACTACAGAATCTTTCAAAGAGGATTATCTCCCTTTAATTTGCTTTCTTCTTAAATAGACACATTTTTGTCTAGTTAAATATGTGTTAGTATGTTGTTGAACTGCTAATATTAGAGGTAAAAGTGGGGAAATTGATGTCATGAAAGAGAAAATCACTATCAGATGTTCAATTCAGATTATTCAAGGTATTTCAAAAAGTAATAAAATTATTTTACTGATTTATTTTATGTTTTTGTCCAGAGGAACAGCAGTGCCCATGATCCATTACAGGACATCTAAGACAGGTGGGAGGGAGGGAAGCTGTCCCCAAACCTGAAACCTGGCCCAGGTGCTTGCAACAGAATGGGCTCCATCAATTGCATTAAACCAGGTGATGGGTTAGGTGTGTGTATACATGCAAGAGAGAGGGACAGACACTGTATATTACTTGTTCTGTATAATACTAGTTCTTGAGTAAAACACTTCATTTCATGTTGCTCCGATCCACTCATCTAGCAAAAATGAGTAATCCTGTGATGGATCAGTGCTCTATCCAAGTGGAGAATATATATGCTAGAGAAACTGGGAGAATAGCCCTATGCTCCTTACAGAGTAATGTGGACTAACCATATATAATATGGGTGTGCTTGTGTATATATATGAGTATGTGTTGTTGTTTAGTTTCTGGGGATCCCTAATTGAGTACTCCTATGATTAAGGGTATTGCAGGTGTGACATTTATTCAAGACAGATATGAGTGACATTTGGGCTCTATTTTGAGTGGGTCAAACTGTGTGTGTGCAAGTGCAGGCACGTGTGTGTGTGTGTGTGTAGTTGCAATTGTGTGGTAAGAAGTTTGTTTCCCAATCACTTGGTCTCAGGTTCAGTACCACTGCATGACACCTTTGGCAGGTGTCTTCTACTATAGCCCCAGGTCAACCAAAGCTTTCTGAATGGATTTGGTAGACAGAAACTAAAAGAATTCTGTTATATATCTATGTGTGTGTGTGTGTGTGTATATATGAATATATGGGTACAGGACGTCACCAACTGTGTAAACAACATGAAATACGTAGACAAACAAGTAAAATACGTAAACAATGAGAGAGAAAAATGGAAAACAGGACAAGTAAACACAGAGAAACAACCCTTCATCAGTTGTCGACTATTTATCTACTCATTTTGAGCATTCAACGACAATATGAGTCTTCAAAGACAGTTGCTCCCATAAATTCTAAAATAAAATTTAGGATTTATGGAGGGTCAAAGTTGGGAACAAAAACAGGACAGTGGAGACATACAAGGAAACCGAACGTTACAGTGGTATGTATGTGAGGGAAGTGGTACAGAGGATTAGGTTGGGTGAGTGAATAGGTAAATTTGCAAGAGTTCAAACAGTGAGAAGGAGTAGGTGGTGTTAGGGAGATAAGTTGTGCTGGGAGAGATTCGTCAGGGACACTATGTGTGCAGATATGTGCTTGAGTGTCTGTGTGTTTGTACAATATAAAATAGGACCATTGTTTGAAAAACTTTAAAGAATGGACCACTTACTGCAAACAGTAGCATAGTGAGTGAAATGACAAATGGACAATTGAACATTGTTTTTCACTAGCCTACTGGCATACATATAAACAACCAAACCAGCAAAGTTTGTCTGCATCACAACATTGCATAGAGGAGTAGCAACTCAATTACATTAATGTAATTAATTTAGTACCTATTGTAGACAAAATGAGTCTCACACCAGTAACAGACCCAAATGGCTTCCCAATCCTTCTCCTAAACACATGCAAAAATGGTCCTAGCCAAACCACTTACATTGCTTTTCCAAAGTTTCCTTGAAATTTGTAAACTCCCAAATCAAAAAATTCCGAAGGAAAGTATATGTTCCATCGGTAAAATTTTGAAAACTTTTTCACTGAGTTTATATTTCAACACGACCATGGAACAAATTTTCAATGAAAAACTTGTTTTTTGAAAAGAATTATCATCATCATCATCATCTGTTTTCCATGCTGGCATGGGTTTGATGGTTTGACTGGGGCTGGAGAGCTGCACCATGCTCCAGTCATCTGTTTTGATTTGGTTTCCATAGCTGGATGCCCTTCCTAACATCAACCACTTTACAGAGTGCACTGAGTGTTCTTTTATTGGCACAGATGCCTTTTATATGTCACCAACATAGGTGCCTTTTATATGTCAACAGCACTGGCAATGACAGTGATTCACTTAGCTTGACATGTTGGTTGCTTGTCATGTTGGTTGTCTTGGTTGCTTGTCATTACCTCCATGAGGTTCAACAACCAAAGATCATATTTCGCCACCTCATCCCACATCTTTCTGTGTCTACCCTCTTCCACAGGTTCCCTCCACAATTAGAAATTGGTACTTCTTTATGCAGTTGTCTTTATCCATATGCATCACATGACCATACCAGCACAGTCTTCTCTCTTGCACACTACATCTCATACTTCTTATACCCAATTATTCTCTTACAGAATGATTTTGTAAATGATTTTATGCATGGTTTGCCTTCATTAGCATTGTATGAAAGTGAAGCATGGACCCTAAGTGTCATGAACACCTAGTGACTCAGGGTGTTGACATAATGACAGGCTACTAATGAGAGCTGTAAATCAAGTTGGATGACCACAAAATAAATGATTCAGTTCTGGATGAGATGGGAGCAGAACAAAAACTGATGACACTAATTAGACAGCAAAAACTGCCCACATCCTGTCCGTCCTTGATTGGAAATCAAGCATTCACTGTAGACAAATACAAAGATAGTGTGAGACCCAAAAGATCTGATGAAGTGAGACTTGTGGAATGTACAGAAATGTGTATATAATCTCTATATCCCCTTATCTTCCTCTGCTTCTTTCAGCTGAAATAGTTGCAAAATATAATGCTCTAATAACATACTGGAATATTCAGCTCTAAAATACCATTGTTCAAAATATTTTATGAATTACTCCTTCAAAGCTTGATTTAGGTTTGTTTGTTTTTTGTTGTGCTTTTGTTTTGTTTTGGCTTTCTTTTCTTTTCTCTTTCATTTTTTTTAAGTGTTGACTATCTATTTAAAATATATTAATAGAAATAGCTATGTCAAAAGTTTTCAAAGTTGTATATCATAGGTCAGTTGAAATACATCTTTTGTTTTTCTTTTTGTTTATTATATATATGTATGTATGTATGTATATATATATATGTATGTATGTATGTATGTATACCCATGCATGCATGGAAGATGGACGTTAAACGATGATGATGATGATGATGATGATATATATATATATATATATATATATATATATATATATATATATAATGTCCATTTAGTACTGACTGTCAGAAAAAAGACTACTCAATACCATGTAGAGATTAATGATACTTTATTTTGGTTGGGTCAGTCTCTTGTTACTTGGTACTTGATTCAGCCAAAATTATCATCATCATCATCATCGTTTAACGTCCGCTTTCCATGCTAGCATGGGTTGGACGATTTGACTGAGGACTGGTGAAACCGGATGGCAACACCAGGCTCCAATCTAAATTTGGAGCCTGGTGTTGCCATCCGGTTTCACCAGTCCTCAGTCAAATCGTCCAACCCATGCTAGCATGGAAAGCAGACGTTATATATATTCTTGATTTTGGCCATGTCTGTCTTAGTATAACTATGGCCTCAAAAAATTTATCTTTTAAGTAGAAAGAATGAATCCTTTTTTACCAATGGCAAAGAATTTTCACCTTTATTCACTCATTTTTGTCCATACAAATACTTTGCTCCTCTTTCATCTATCACAGAATAATTATTTGATGACTAATACATAAGCTTATCCTCCTCCTCCTTGCCATCATCATCATGCATTTGTTTTCTATGCTAGCATAGGCTGGATGATTTGATTGGCTGCAACAGACTGGATCACCACATCTTGTTCAGTTTTAGCTTGCTCACTACTTTTGGATATCCTTCATAACACCAACCATTTTACAGAATGTACTGGGTGCATTTTATCATAGAACCAGCACTTTAACCCTATAGCATTTAAACCGGCCATATCCAGCCAAAATAATCTACCTGTTTTATTTTCAAGTGGGCCAGATCCGACCTTGTGCACTTACCCTGCAATATTATTCTGAAAATAAACAGTTGCATCATCAAAATCTCCAAGCTAGGTGATAGTGCCTGATTAATTAAAATTAATGTGACTAAATAAGTAATACATTTGACAGAGAAACCTGAATGTTGTAGGGATAAACGTTGTCTTATCCTCACCAAGACTAATGAGTCTTCTTAAGCCCTGCTTTGAGAGGACTCTTGTATATGAAATATGGCAAGAATAATATTTATGAAATATCATCATCATCATCATCATTTGACATCTGTTTTTCATGCTGGCATGGGTTAGATGGTTTGACAGGAGCTGACCAACTGAAGGGCTGTTCAGGCTTCTTGTCTGCTTTGGCATGGTTGCTATGACTGGATGCCCCTCTTAACACCAACCACTTTACAGAGTGTATTGGGTGCTTTTACACAGCACCAACATGGCTGCTTTTTACATGCCACCAGCGCCTATAAGCCTGCGAGATAAGGGTTGCAAGGGACAAGCCTGTATGCAAGGGACAAGCCTGTATGCAAGGGACAACCATGCTTTTACTTAATTTAATATGTCTTTTCAAACACAGCAACCCACCAGGAGTTATAGTCCCAACATCCGTGTATCCTTCCTCACCACTTCGTCCCACATCTTCTTGGGTCTACCCCTTCCACATGTTCTCTCTACTATTAATTCCCTGAAATAGTGATCAAAACAACATTTCATAATCATTAACCCTTCTTTTTCTAATAATATTCACTTTATACTAACAAACATTAAAAGGAACTATTTTATGAATTTTATTGTTTTATAGATACATAACAGCAATGGTTCATGTAAGAAAGAAAAATAAATAAAATATACACTCGGTTTGTTCTTGCATTCACACAGCTGTTTCCAAAATCGGTGCTGTCCCCCCACCCCTTTTGTGATTCTATAAAAGTGGTACTTGCTTTCTCTTCAGTGTTCAAGACTGTTTTGAGCCAAAACGAAAAGTAGACACAGTTGTTGTCAACGAACTTGACATTCGTCAAGCCTGTCTTGTTAGGTATGTCTAGCTAAAATCTGTCAACGCATGCTTTTAGTAGCACTTCTAGTTTTCATATCAGTACAAAAATATGAAGTGATGTTACTCTATATGTGCCGATGTGTATTTTGCTCCTGTTTTTGACTTGTTCTTCTTTTCTATTGTTCTAACTGCAAATAGAATTTTCTTGTGAAATTTCGTTTTATGCTGTCAAAGAATTTTCAAGATAACAAATTTAGGAACAGTAGAAATTCTAATTAGTTCATGTGAAATGGAGTGAAAAACTTACAAAGCACTTTGTCTTTTCCCCCACCACTCCTTGTTTTTTTTTTTCCATTGCATTAAAGATAATCCTTCCGCAGCATTCTTAATAGAATCAGTATCAAGTTAAAACACTTACTGTTTTTTAACTTAGTAAGAATGTTTTTGTCACCATTTTTGGCTGATCTCCTCTTATAAAGAAATCTTTATTTTCAACATGGATTTATTATATTTTCGTTGCAAACTAGCTGCTTTAAAAAAAAAAAATGTTTTCTGATATTGCTATAGTTGCCATTATAGAGCAAACTGAAATTCTACTAGTTAATTCACTTGTGTGCATATGTGTGCTTGCATGAAAAATTGGGCTTTAATGTCAACTTAGTATTTTTGTCCTTACAGTCAGCCATAACTTTTCCGTATTGATCATTATTCTTTTTCATTGTATTTTTTACACATTGAAGACTGTGAAGTGACAGAAATTGTTATTATACAAAATGCCTCCTCACAGTGTTTATTTGTTCTTTGCTAAAAACCTACCAAGATCAACTTTGCCTTTCATCATTCCAAGGTCAATAAAAAAAATATTAGTCTAGTACTGAGGCTTAATTTAAACTACTATGTTTTTCCTCCAAATACTATGGTTTCAAGTCCATCTCAGAAATCATTATTTACTTGTTCACCAGAGCTGTTTTGGGGGTTTACTTTTGGAACATAACTTCTTAATAGTTTAGATTATAACTGGGAGAACAAGATTCAGTTTTCATCTTACCCATTAATAACCGGGGCATTTTTTTTTTTTTACCTTATTTCATTCATTGGTTGATCACGTCGCTTGTTCATACAGTTAAATATCTGCATTCATAAGTATTTCTCAAAATTATAGTTGTAAAACACTTACTCTTTTACTTGTTTCAGTCTTTTGGCTGTGGCCATGCTGGAGCACCGCCTTTTAGTCGAGCAAATCGACCCCAGGACTTATTCTTTAGAAGCCTAGTACTTATTCTATCAATCTCTTTTGCCGAACCGCTAAGTTACGGGGACATAAACACACCAGCATCGGTTGTCAAGCGATGTTGGGAGGACAAACACACACATACAAACATACACACACACATACATGTATATATGTATATATATATATATATATATATATATATATATATATAACAGGCTTCTTTCAGTTTCCGTCTACCAAATCCACTCACAAGGCTTTGGTCGGCCCGAGGCTATAGTAGAAGACACTTGCCCAAGATGCCGCGCAGTGGGACTGAACCCGGGACCATGTGGTTGGTAAGCTAGCTACTTACCACACAGCCACTCCTACGCCTTGTTCAAGAATAGAATATACACAATAAACACAATTTCCAAATACATTTTATTTACTGTTATAAGATTCTTCTTTCCTTTTTTTTACTGTGATATGATAATAATAATTGGTTACTATTGTTGGATAACCCTGTTAGAAGACCAGTGGCATGAAATAACAAACTGAATATATTTAGAAACATTTGATCAGCTTTCTAATTAAGTTATTCTCTTGTGATGGACATTATTCCTATTTCTAAAATTGTAGAGAGACATTTGTAGAGGATTTGGTTGTCCTATTGCGTAGGTCAAGTGACTTAAAAACCACTACTAGTTTGAAAGAATATTCCTCAATACTGTTAGAATATTACAAATTTATATACAGCTTACTTTATTTTTTCATTTTATTATGATTGTTCTATCTGTGAATTAAATAATAATAACATTAATAATACTTTGAGTACAAGATGTTGATTTTATTTTCCCTTCAATCTTTTATGAATATGTATCATATTCATGCATAATACACACTTTTTTCTAATGTTCAGGACAAATTTTTAGGGTGTGCATTATACACGAGAACTAAGTGGTATATCTTTCCCAGTTGAGGGTACCACCATATTTGGGGTGACATAACAGATGCAAATGGGTATCTATTTTGTCCGAGTTAACTGATTCATAACAAAGAATTAAGCTCACTGTAATAATGTTACACTTTTCTGTAATGGTGAAAATAGAAAACTAAATTTTTTGGCACACTTGGCAGAGGTACATACAATGGAATTACTTTTATCAACTTTCAGTTTGGAAGTCTGGAATTTAATATGTCCTTCATCAAAGATGCAACTTGAATTATTTGATGTGAAGATTGAATTAATAAAGGAGTCAATAAGGATAATTCATAGATACTATCATTATGAAAATGTAAATTATAAATTGAAACAGTTGAGATTTCTCTCCCTAAAATATTATAATTAAAATGAACTGTCACTACATATGTTTTTATTGAAAAAAGTGAGTGTTTTATGAATGAAATTATTTCAATGAAAGCATTTACTTTCTCCATTGTCTTTTTATATCCTGTACAATTTGACTTTTCACGGGTTGTTTTTACTACAGATAGATTTTCACAGCCTACACTGGGAAAACTAATGGCTTTGTTTGGAGAATACATAAATTTGCTCTTTGTTTGGGCAACACATGAATATTTTCAGTATATATTTTAGACTGCAGTTATAATAAATCTAACAAAACACTTTTTCTATACATCATAAAGAAAAAAAATACATATTAGACACAAAATATTTTTTCCAGGCTTTCATTAATAGTGCACATTATATGAATAAATAGAGTTAATCTTCAAAGTTCTCAATGGAATATAAGACCTGGATCCATAAAAATTTGTTATATATATATATATATTTCGTTTTTGGATTTGGTTTGCAAGATTTTTTTATGTGATTTCGTGTGTTGAAGCATATTCTGTTGTGTCTGGGGAGAGTCATTTTCTTATTGTGCCTTAAAATTTAACACACTCACCATTAAAATTTCCACTTATTTCTTATTTTTATTTTCCGAAAATTTTCGTTGCGTCTTGCAACCTTTTCAATAAAATGACTCTCCCCAGACACAATAGTATATATATATATATATATATATATATATATATATATATATATATATATATATTCTGGACCAAGATTTATGGTTTGAGCAGAGATGTTGGACTAAGGGGTTCATTTTTATTTATCAGAATAATAATAAATATTGTTTCACAAGATTATACTCCACCACATTTTACTAATAGTATGTAGAATTATGTAGATTAATTGACAAATGGAGCCCATTTGGATGGTTATGTCTGGAGATATGATCTCCAGTCATGGCACCCCCTTTTTCTTCCCTTTAAGGCCAGTTATCTACATGAATCACTCTAGAACTATCAATGCAATAATGAAAGCAATCATATCCATTTGTAATAACATCAGTGCAGATAGCATATGAAGAGTTTACAGTATGTATTTCATAAAATCAAAATTCCTTAGATGTCTAAAACCACTGTTTGGACATTTGTTGTAATCTCAAACATTTAATCCTTTACCATTTAATCCAGCCATATCTGGCCCAAATATTCTACCTGCTTTATGTTTAAAAAAAACTGACCAGATCCAGCCTCTTACACTTACCCTACAATGTCATTCCAAAAGTATACAAACACACCTTTGAGAAATCTTGAAGCTACAAGATGATGCATGGTTAATTCAAAACAATGTGAATTAATAAGCAATACATTTTACGAAAGAATCTGAATGCTAAAGGGTAAAATAACTTATTTGTCTTTCAGTGGAAAGTGTCTGGTACTAAGTTATATCACTGACTTAACCCTCTTATTGCCATATTCCTGCTGAAATTTTTTTTTTTTATTTTATTTAATTTTGAGCATAATAAAGAATTTAATAAAAATAACTTTGTCGTTATTAAACCAATGATTGGAGCATAAATATTAAATTTTCATACAAGTTTCTAACGCAGATAACTTTAAAACAGGTAGTTTGTATCATAGAACCCAAAGCAGTCTCAAATGAGTTGGTATCAAAAAGGCTTGACATCAAACAATCATCTATTTTGTTTTATTCTCTACTTTTAGCATTGTTGAAAGAATTGTTTATATTTAATTTTCTCACTCATTTGCTACTGAAACATAGCTAGAAGCTTTCAAGCACATTCAGATATATTCCTGTTGGCATACATTTTAGGGGTCCAAGATCAACATTGCAGAAGATACCTGTGCAATAAGAGCCTTATATTATTGTGCACATTTTCCTGCATTACAGCTCCCTTTCAAATAATATGGCAGAAGAAACTAAGGCCCTCTAGAATATCTACGCCTAAAGATAGTGCAAATTATATAGGTTTGCTGTAGTCATGGAACATCCGCTAACAGATTGATTTGAAGTACATATGGATCTCAGATAGGGTTGCATGCTTTTCCCAACCACTTTGAGATCTTCCTAGAATTTGTCATAAATGAACTAAAAGATGTGGATAAAATCTGGCATTCATAAATACTATCAGTAGATATTAGATATGTTGGTGATGCAACCTTAGTATCTTTGACAAATTGAAAATATCCACTAAACAATTAGGTAAAGCATGTAAATAAAAATAATAATAATTGGAGTATGAAAATAAATGATGCAATCAGGCAAGAATATGTCACTTTGCAAGGAAATGTTCACATTGGATTGCTCTGAAGTAGAATATGCTGCACAATTTGTGTCTTCTGACTGTTGTACCAAATTGATTGGAAGATATGAAAAGAAAGATCTTGCTAACATCTACAGCATTTGAAAGTCTAAGACACAAAATCTCAAACTAGTAGCTGAGTTTTACAATGCACATTTCTCCTAATTGCAATTTATGCTTTAAAAATGTGTAAAAGTATTTGGAATGCAACATTTACATTCTCTCCTCCCCCCCCTCTCTCTCTCTCTCTCATTTATATACATATATGTGTGTGTGTGCCAGTGGCATGTAAAAAGCAGCCAGTCCACTCTAAGGTTGTTGTCTTTAGGAAGGGCATCCAGCCATAGAAACCATGCCAAAAGAGACAATTGCAACCTGGTACAGCTCTCCAGCATGTGCATGCATATGTGTGTGTGTATGAGGTAGCCATGTACCTCCTCTACTGCAAGGCCTCTGTCATACACTAACCTCTCATCACTTGCAAGTTACTTGGTAACCTTGCTAGTGCTGGTGTCCTCGAAAATGCACCCAGTATACTGTGTAAAGTGGTTGGCATTAGTAAGGACATCCAACCATAGAAATCCTGCCAAAGCTGACAGAAGAGCTTGGCACAGTCTTCTAGCCTAACAACTCCTATCAAACCGTCCAGCTCATGGTAGCATGAAAGATGGATCTTAGACAATGATGACCAATGATAATGGGTTTGTTTGCATATATGTATGTATTTGTCTTTATTGTTTTAGTTGAGTTCACCTGAGGTAGAATCTTTTGTCACATTTTTTTAATATATATTACGAGTTAACTTATTTTTCTAAATCATTTTTTATGTTTCAAATTTTACTCCAATTAACTTGCTTGCTTTTTTTTTTTTTTTGTTTTTCAGTTGCATAAATAAGTCTCGGCTGAAGTTTGATATTGTTATACACTCGATGCTATCCATTCTCATGTTTATACGCCTTCTGCCCTGCTTGGTTGCCTTCCTGGGGACATCATCTCTAGAATCAATTCGCAAATGGGATGTCCCAAATGCCAGACCATGGGAATACATCTGGTTCATAAGCTCATTATCTGCCTACTTGGGATGGAAAGCAATGGCTAAGAACGACACAATCCTCATTAAACAATACATTATTGGTAGTGTTGTGTTTGGAGTTTTACCTGTCCTATATGGATTTGTTGATCAAGGAGATGACTTTTATGATTACATCATGAATAAACAACAATCATCCAAGATGCTTGGTTTTCCTGCTGTTCTTATCTGGTTTATGTTTTTGGCTATCTCAGCACAAATCCATGGGCTAGGCTTATATTTCTCTATACAATTAATCAAAGCCTGGAAACCCAGGAAAAAGAAAACGAAGTGACATTAATTGCAGATGATACGACTTGAAATTTGAAAGAAAAGGGAAAAAAAAGTAAAAAGAACACAAAAAAAAAACAGAAAACAAAAATGAAAGAAAATTAATAAATAAAATTATATTAAATTCAAACATATTTCTATTAAATACATTTTTATTTAATTTTTACATAAAAATTATTTTGAAATAAACTTCTGAAAATTCAACTAAAATCTAAAAAAAACAAATGGAAGTCTTGAGCAGCTTCTAGACCTTTCAGCCTGTTTCTGTTTTCCAGTGATATCTGAAACTAAACAGTGTGTATGATGATATGGTTTGACCATGACTGATAACAGTTTCTGAACCTAATATATTATTCTCTACTAATTCTGTATCCATTTGTCATGTTTTTGAAATTATCTCTAATTCTTGTAATTTATTTTCATGTTAAAAACAAAAATCAAAATGAAAACAAATAATTTGCAAAAAAAGAATAATAATAATAATAATAATAATAATAATAATGATGATAATGAGGATAATGGTAAAAATTACCTCTCTAACATTATTTTGACTTCCTGAATATCTTTCCTTTTGTGTGAATGTGTGATGGTTACTTCTTCAGGACAAACACTACATGTCACCTTATCAACATCCCATATTTGTTTGCTTCTGTTGTTTCTTTCCCCTTTTTCTGCACATATTACTTTGGAACGACCGATACCTTTACACAAACTTAGAACTTTCACAGTTTTCTTACTTTGTAAAGTTTTTTCTGAAATAATATATATATATATATATATATATATGATGATGATGATATATATATATATATATATATATATATATATATATATTTATTTCAGTAATTTTATGAGCATATATATATATATATATGTATGTATATATATATATATATATATATATATATATATATATATATATAAAAAATCTTTTTAAGTAAGTTTACTTGTTGTTAGAGAGAAATATCAAAGATAGCTCCAAATTCATACTTGTTGGAATTGTTCTCTTCTAAATATCCAAATTATCTATTTGTAAATTTGAGATATAAAAACAAAATTTCCTCATATTAATATTAAAATAGAGTCCTAGTTTCATTTTTTTGTTCCACTCTATTTTTAAGGTAGCATAGATTTGAAATTATATTGTATTTTTATAAGAGGATTCTTTAATGCTTGGTTCAGTTTTTTAGCACTTGTTAGTATAGCATCAAGTGGCACTGATAATTTTAATTTTCATCAAGATATTCTGAAGCAAGTGAATCCAGCTGCCTTGGCCAAAATTAAGGCTATGAATGTTGTGAGTCAGAAGCTTAGCGCTCTAACCATTCAACCATGATATTTGTGATTGTTAAGAGTACTAAATTTCGCACAAAATAAAGTGGGTTGTACCACTAGCTGCATTACACTTTTGCAGTTCGACTATAACGTCTGTTGCCAAATCCCAGTCAGTAGTGAACATACAAGTTGCTTTTCCTTACAATCAATTTGTTGCACATAAATTATAACTATACCAGTTTGAAATTCTGTGTTTTAATAAATAACATAACATATCAGTTTTCTGTTAACCTTTTTATCTTATTAAAGGTTATTGTAGGTTAAAGCACTTAACATTTCCTGGTTGGGTTTCTGCTGTTGATTATACAATGCTTACAGGTTGTTACATCCATCTCACCTGTTAAACTCAGCAACTTTCATTAATTTATTAAGACTAGTCCTCCTTCACTACTATTACAGTATAATTTTGGCAATATCACTATCCTAAACTTCTGAAGAATATGCTTGTTGCTATAGATAATGATTTAATTCCAAAATTTTCCTAAAGTGCTGCCTCACTTAATATCAGCTAAATTTAAATGAATTTACTAATGTATTAGGAAATTGTTGTTCTCTTTTCACTATCAATTATTCATAATGTGTACCAGTTATATACATGTAATATACAGCAAGTATGTAATTATTTTGATAATTAAAATATATATTTACAGTACAACTTTTCATTTACACTGATTTCTTTTCACATTAGTAATAATACATTATATATTTTATTAAGCCAAACACTTTTGCTTCCAACACTTTTCAAAACAACAGATACTTGATCTACATTTTTTTTTGGCATGGATTGGTATCCACATCTTAGTTTATTCAGGCACTAAGTTTGCCATATTTCCCTTCATCAACACCATCAAATCTACAGAGCTGTTTACCTTAAAGTGATTACAGGATCAAGCCATTCAACTTCTTACTCTTTGATCTTGTGTCTATAATCATATGAGCTTGCAACTTTATGCTCCATTCTCACCTCAAGAGAGAACTTTCAGATTTCCTAAGGTAATATACAGTTTTTGTCTCTTCCAACATTCCTAATATGACGCAATCAATCATTAAGAATGATTTACTTCTACTATACCCTGAGGTTCCTTAGGGATGTGCTTTTGTGTTCAGTCCCACCACATAACACCTTGGACAAGTGTTATCTACTGAAGTGCCAGGCTGATCAAAGCCTTGTGAGTGGATTTGGTTGAGAGAAACTGAATATGTGTGTGCTTGTGTGAGTTTGTATTTTCTTCATCTTAATGTGTTCGCTTGTAAATGATGTTTTTACTGATGGTGTCATTTGTTTGGAGTCCTCCATGAAAGCTTGTCTAGGCTGTTTGTCGTTCAATAGACTGAGAGATTATTACCTCACTTGAAAACCAGTGGAAATTGGTAACAGGAAGGGCATCCAGTTGTAGAAAACTCTGCCCCAACATACCCTTGTCAAACCTATGCAAGCATGGAAAAGTAGAGATTGAAACAAGGGTGATGAGGATAATGATGCTTTTAGAAAACTACAACAAAATGAAGGCTTTATATTACATCTGATAATAGCAAAGCCTTTGACTAAATGTAGCCTGCTTATTTTGTTTTTGTTGTTTTCTTTGTAGAATGTCTATATGGGTTTAAAATGTCTTCAATGATCATTTCATGATTATGTTAATATTAAAAGTGGATATCAACTCTTTTGTTTGTTTAGTGAGGACATGTGACCTAGTAATTAGGTTGTGGCACTTAAGATTGCAAGATCGTAGGTCTGATTCTCAGACCAGACGGTGCATTGTGGTGAACAAAATACTTCATCTCATGTTGCTCTGCAATTACTTTGACATCTGACATGTGGCACACCATGTACCTATACAGGCAATGTCAATTTGATGAAGGTAACATGCTTATGTGTAACACAAACATTTGATCACAATAAATAAATCATCTGTGCAAGTTGTTCTGCAGAAATTACAGAACTGTCTTTCTTGGATTGAGAGATTACCATTATTGTTCCCTAAGACCTGTCATCTTTCTATCTTTTTATGAGAGTCTTTACTAATCCCTTCACCCTTGTGCAAATGACACAACTCCTAATTCTTTTGTATGTTTTAAATCCAATGCTTTGTCTGATGCTAAAATTAGCAATTCAGAACAGGCATCAGATTCTATTGTTTATCTCTTTTTATGTTAAGACAAACTAATAATGTTTAATGGCAACAAAATACAGGTGTTATTTATTTGTTGGGAGTAAACTGCATAATGCTATTTAACTCTGTAAGCAATTCTCAATTTGGGCTAATTGTTTTGGCAATCTATTCACAGCTGAAAAATAATTGTTTTATGCATGTTTACGCTTTGCAAGATTTTGTAAATTTGTGGATAAATCTTGAGCAAAACAGAAAAACAAAAATGAATAAAAATTCAATTTTGTTCCTTTGAAAGAAAGGATATTTCATACAATTACCCTTTGTTAGAGCTAAAGGATGAAGATGGGAACTAAAAAATTGGTAAAAGACATGATGTTGGGTGTCAGAGATGCAACATTTTTAAATGACAGACAGAAAGTGAGTGAAGTAAAAGTTATTTTTCAGCATAGAAGAGTGGCTGTGAGGTAAGGAAAATAAGCATGGAAAACATATGGTGAAGTATGTTTATGTACATGTGTGTGTATGAATGCAATAGAAAGGAATATAGATGTGGTGATAGTAGTAAGCCATATGAGTAGGCTATAGAGATGGGTTGTAAAGGATATGGATAGAAAAGTTGTGAAGTGCAGATATTGGTATTTATTTGTGTGAAAAGTGTTTTAGAGAAATATAAGTTATTAATGCCAGCAGCTGTGTTTCAGCAGAACATTGTTATTTATAATGAAACCAAGAAATAGGAGCCCCATGGTGTTATATGTTACAAACAGCGACATGAAACTGTCTTCAAGAATGGAAGTGACAAATCTCAGGCCTAAGTGACCTAATGTTGTTGCATTGGACATCCAACAAATATTAAAATGATCAATCATTTCCTCTATATGCAGTAAGCTACCAGGTTGGTTTTTAATGTAGTACATGACATTTTTGGAGAAGCTAGTGAAGCATTCCATAACCTGGAAAATTGACCTAGGTGCAGATAGGATGGTGGTGTCCTGAATAAAAGAACAAGTGTTGTTACAGGAGCAGACTCATACACTCTGACACACTGTAATACGTGTCCACTATACACTATGTCTTGCTCACACTACCCAGTAACATCATACCACACCACCATACATCTATTCCTCACTATTGTGTATATATATTAAAACACTACTCTCAATATTTGCTCACACAATTTTAAATATACTTTATTACATTTCATTCTCACATATACATAAACATACTTTACTCTACTACACCCGCTCATGGCTGTCATGTTTACTTTCCCTACTGCTTATTTTTCTATGCTGAAAAACATTCTTACTCCTCTCACTTCCTACTATTCAAACATTTTGCATCTCTGACTTAACATTGTGTTATTTTTACCTTCCAATATTTTTTCTTTTATTTCTCCTGTCTTGATAAAGAGCAACTGTTCAAAACATTGATTTTCTTCCTCCACAGCATAACTGCATTAACTTTTTCCTCCTTTTGTTTTGTGCCTATTTTGCCTTGTGTTTGACCTATTTACTTTTTCTTTGCTTTGTGTTGGACCTAAATTATTGCACTGACATAGACTTAATTTAGCTTATCATAGATTTAATTTGGCTTACTTTATTAATTTATAATCATGTTTGCGTTATCTGCCATATGCCAATATGAGGCTGCTTTTATCTACTAAACAGCTGTTTAGAATTATGTTTTGAATACCAAATGGAAACAGACTTCGATCTTGAACATACTTTCATCACATTCAAAACAAGAACAAAAAAAGCTACATTTTCCAACATACAAGCCAAAAGTTTCCAGACCAAAACTCAGAGCCAAAATGAGGTGAGTTGATTTATACACCAAGATGACTTTGGAGGACCAAAAATTTCATATGAAATGCATCAGGATTTGGAAAGATAGCGACAGCGTTTGAATGTTTAAACATTTAGTATTCAGATTTCTCTATCAAATATAATGCTTTTTTTATAAACATTATTTCGAATTAGTTATGCATTACTTTGTAGCTTTGAGATTTCAATGACGTGATTGTTTATTTCTAGAATAATATTTTAGGATAAGAGGCTGAATCTGGCCAGTTTGAAAATAAAGCTGGTAGAATATTTCGTCCGGATATGGCCAGTTTAAATGTTAAAGAGTTAAACTATATATCATGTCAACTTGTATACCAGAATATACAGTATGGATCTATTTGATAACACTGTACCAATATTTTTTTTTTTTTTTTGTCTTTGGTCAGTGTTATTTCCTATTGGCTTCTATCTACAAATCAAAGGAAATGATGATTATTCTTTCAGACTTTGCTTTTTGTCGCTTGGGCATCAATGTTTTGAAACTGACCTGTTTTCCATTACATTTCAAACAGATTCAGTGCTGAGTTGCAGAAGCAAAGTTATCGTTATAGTAAATATTCTCCTCAATATCACAAATTTGCTTGTCAGTTGCTTAACCTTAACCACTTGAGCATGTCCCTTAATGGCTGACAATATGTGCATCTCTGATCATGAGCAGAAGTAGTGGAAGAGCATCATAGCCATGTATTGAGAGGGCTTCTTTGGGGGTTTGAATATATGTAACAAAAGCAAAATTTGAAGTAAATGTTAGCCATTTTTCATACTTTCTAGCGATAAGCAAATAAGAAATAATTGTTGCTACCCATGAACGAAAACCATGTTACACAGTATAATTACTGCTCTATTTTTAATCACTGAGAAATCATTTACTTATATCCTCTCTCTCTCTGCTTTTTCACTCACCACTATAGTGGACTCTGATCTTCAGATTCTGTTGACTGCTATCCATCTTTGCAGTATTCAGTTGTGGTTTCAAAGTTTTTAATAACTTGGTTGTGTGGTAAGTAGTTTGCTTCCCAACCATGTGATCTTGGGTCCAGTTCCACCTTGGACAAGTGTTTTCTACTAAAGCCCTGGGCCAACCAAACACTTCTGAGTGAATATGATAGATAGAAACTTAACGAAGCCTGTCGTGTGTGTGTGTGTGTTACTGTCTCCTTGCTTTGACATCATCTGATAGTTGTAAGCAAATGTCACCATCATGCAAGTGGTGTCCTTTGATTCCAATCTTCCATGAAAACATGTCTGGTCTTACATTGAAACAGTTGGAGGCTGGCAGCAGAAAGTGTATCAGGCTGTGGAAAATCTGCTTCAACAAATTCCATCCAGCCCATGCAAGCATAAAAAAGTGGACGTTGAAACAATGAGGAGGATGATGATGATAATGACTGCTTGCCAAATTTAAATGTCATTTATACAAATCAGATCTTTATAATTGCAGTAGAACCCTAGCTAATTCTATTCCGAGGAGTTTCTCTGTTGAAATTCTGTTCTCAGTATCAGAAGTTGCTTTGACCTAGGAACTCTAACTCAAAGCAAACAGTAGCAAAGACACGCCTGAGGAAAATTAACAAATGCTGTTGTTAGTTTTCAGTGATATCATATTACTAGTAATTGTTTCTCTTTTTGTTGATATGGAAACATTTTAATGAGCAGAAAATTTTTTTTAAATACGTCCTATATAAATTCTTCTTTATAAATGTCCTGACATTTTCCATTTCAAGCATCAGTGGTTGCTTTTAGCAATTTGAAGTGTGTGCTGCAACTATGCAACAAACTAAGCTTAAAATTTATTCTTACTTTTCCCAGATTTTTTTTTAACCAAAGAGATTCATAATAATTATCATGAGTCTCAGCTCACCAAGTAGTTACAGTGTCAATGCCTGATAGTCAGAAGGGCAAGATAATGCCTTTATACTAACCACAGTGCCCTTGGTTTTTAGTGACATAATACAATATTATGAAGGGTTATCATGATGTAGCAGACTATCTTGCTGCACTTCAGTCTAAGTGGTAGTATTAAGTTCAAATTGTCAACATGGCTGTATGGTTAAGAAGGATACTTCACAACTATGTAGTTTTAGGTTAAGTCCTATTGCATGGCACCTTGAGAATCTTCTATAGTCTGGGGTTAATCAGAGCCTTGTTAGTAAATCTTGTAGATGGAAATTGTGCAGAAGCCCAGGGAAGCAGACATGATGGCAGGAGATCCCTTTAATTGTGTCAAGGACATGACACCTCTTTATTGCTGGTTCCTTGAAAAAACACCCAGTACATTCTGTAAAGTGGTTAACCTTAAGGAAGAACAACCAGCCATAGAAGCCAAAGCAAAAATGAAACTTATGAGATATAGAGTGTCCTCTGAGCCATCTAAATGAACAGTATCCCCACATATATAATTATATATATGTGTATATATGAATTTGTGTGTTGGTGCTTCATCACTTGACAACTAGTGTTGGTTTGTTTACATCTCCATAACTTGACAGTTTGGCAAAAAGGGATAAATAGAGTAAGTACTTGACTTAAAATAAATACTGGAGCCTTCTATGCAGTGTCCCAGCATATCTTCAGTTCAATAACTGAAACAAATAAAATAAAAAATATGGGCTGCAACCCTATTATTGTGATATTCATGTCTAGTGACTGAAACGTATCTCAGCCATTTAATACTGTGAATATTACACTCCCCATTTAAATTTTTTTTTATATAATTATTAATAATATTTAAGTATAGAAATATAATAAGACTTTTTTAAGCATCAAATGTTTGTTAGGGTCCAGTTGAGTAAAATAGAAACCAAAGGGGTCCATAGGCAAAAAAATGGTTAAGAGCCACTGCTGTAGCATTTAGACTGGCCATATTCCATCCTAACTTTCTACCTGTTTTATGTTCAAGCTGGTCTGCTCCAGCCTCTCACACTTACCCTACAATGTCATTCTAAAAATAAACAAATTGTAAAAAAAGTGAGAATCGTAAAAGAACTCCTGCACTGTTAGTTATTTGAGTCATTAGACTATGGCCATGCTGGGGCACTGCCTTGAAGAATTTTTAGTCGGATGAAGTGACTCCAGTACCTCATTTTAAAGTCTGGTACTTATTCAGCTGAACTGCTAAGTTACAAGGACATAAACAACAGCAGCAGTTATCAAGCAGTGGTGGGGAACAAATACAGACCACAAAGACACACATAGACATATATATATATATGGTTAGCTTACGGTGATGAGGCAATGTTCTGAGTAGCACAAGCACTTCAAAAGTGGAACATCTGGAAGATGATGAGTAATCTGAAAGACCTGCCATAAACGTCACCCCTGGAAATGTGGTATTCATCATCATCGTTTAACGTCCGCTTTCCATGCTAGCATGCCCAAGGCCAGACTGTCAATTGAGAGTCCTATTGCAATGTTTTGAAGCATTTGAGGCAAGCCATTCGGCAAAAGCAACCAGATCTGTGGAATGTAAAGATTCTTCATGCCAACAAAGCACCCTGTTACTGAACTCTCCTCATTCATGAGTTTCTTGCCAAAAACAACATGGTATCGCTTCTGCACCCACCCTATTCACCTGATTTAGTACCTATGGACTTTCATCTCTTCCCCAACAGGCAAATGCAGCTCAGACATTGCTGTTTTAACACTGTTGTCGAGATCCAGGGTGAATCACCAAAGGTCCTCAACTCACAGAAAACAACTTCCAAGCCAGATTCCAAAAGTGGCAGGAATGCTGGGACAGGTATATTGCTGTGCAAGGTGACTATTTCAAAGATGATGTTAAAACTTAGGTAAATAAGTTATTTATTTATTAAACATGACTAGTCGAGATTCAGAAGAATTTGCAATACTCCTGAGTAGCTCCTGCAGTTTCTGTGTGGAGCAAAGATCGCTGTTTATTTCACCTATATTGATCATGCTTGATCAAACCTGAAACCTTGCCTCACTGTCATATAGCATTGCATGTGTGTGTGTTTATGTGTGCCTTCATCTTGGTGTCACATGTTGGTTGTAAATGCATATTACTATCATACAGGTGATGTTCATTTCTACAGGGTGTCCACAAAGTCTGGGTACATGGGGATTAACATATACTTTAAGATACTATTATTTCTTATATTTAATTGTTTATGTTATGATTTTATTTACTCCATATACCCAGATTTTGTGGACACCCTGTAGTTTTCCATGGTTACAAGCATAATTGTGTGGTTAACAAGCTTGCTCTCAAACCATATGGTCTCAGGTTCAGCTTGGGCAAGTGTCTTCTGCTCTAGCCCCAGTCTCTAAGCTTTGTAAGCGAATTTGGAAGATGGAAACTGAAAGAAGCCCATGCATATATAATGTGCATACATGTATGTATGTATGTATGAATATCTGTGTGGGTGTGTGGTGTTTCCTTGTTTTGACATCATGATTGTAAAATAAGCATCACCATCATACAAACAATGTTGTTTGTTTCCAGTCTTCTGTGGAAAGACATATCTGGTCATGGCAAAATATTACCTTGCTTGAAAACAGTTGAGGGCTGGTGACAGGAAGGGGATCTGCCATAGAAAATCTCCTTCCATCTGACCCATGTAAGCTTGGTAAAATGGATGTTAAGACAATGATGATGATGATGATAGCGTGGACGATGACGACAATGTAGCAGTAGCAGACGTCGTCGTCGTTGTAGTAGTAGTAGTCGCAGCAAGCTTCTGTACTGGTTTTGACTACAATATTCACTTACAGTGCATTCATTGGCCTAAGGTCTTTAATTGAAGACATTTACCCAAGTTACCATGCAATGGGATTAAACCAAAAAACATAACATAGTTGCAAAGTGTAGTTCTTAACTGACAGCTATGCTTGTGCTTATAACAGAACATAGATAATATTTATATATATATATGTAAATATATAAAAACAAAAGGATAAAGAGAGCAAAGGTAAGGTTGAATAATTTTATGGATAGAGTCTTACAGCTGTTTCTGGGAAGAACCAGTACTTCCATTCATCGGAGACAGAAAAAATAAAGTTATCTATTATTATATCCATAGGCGGATATTTTTAGTATGAAGTGGTAAAGAATGTGATGTGCTGAAAAAAGAGAGAACAGTACTTGAAGAGTAGTTTCATTCCAGTGGTAAATGTCCGTGTAGAAATTCGTGCAGATTAATCCTTGTGTGAATAATCCGGAATTATTCACACAAGGATTAATCTGCACGAATTTCTACACGGATATTTACCACTGGAATGAAACTACTCTTCAAGTACTGTTCTCTCTTTTTTCAGCACATCACATTCTTTACCACTTCATACTAAAAATATCCGCCTATGGATATAATAATAGATAACTTTATTTTTTCTGTCTCCGATGAAGGGAAGTATTGGATCTTCCCAGAAACAGCTGTAAGACTCTATCCATAAAATTATTCAACCTTACCTTTGCTCTCTTTATCCTTTTGTTTTTATATATTTACATATACACACGCTAATACACGACTTATAATACCCAATCCTGTTCATACAACGACTGGGGCAAACTAGTCGGTATACAGCACTTACTCGGTATTACCTGTATCCTCCGGGGTTTGGTTAAATCCAATACCCTCCTCAACCTTATATATATATATATATATTTGTGTACACTAACAGGTGCATGTGTAACTGATATATCTACAGATTAATGGAGATTAAGTGATATCAGATTGAAAATACATTTTAGAGAATTAATTCTTCTTAAATCTTGCTCTACAAGATTGACGTAAATTGCTAAAGAAATATTCTTCTCTAAAGAATAAAAGAAAAACAAAATGTACATGTTTTATACTAGTTTTGTCTTGAATTTCACCATCGTGTTGGTATCATCATTTTAATACATCTGATAGTGGAACATCCAGTAATAGTTCTCCAGTTGTTCAACCTATTCTTTTCTACTCTAGGCACAAGACCTGAAATTTTTGGGGAGGGGGCATATGTATATATATATATATATATATACACACACACACGCATATGGATGTATATATATATATATATATATATACATATACATATACGAATATATATATATATATATATATACATATACATATACGAATATACATATACGAATATATATATATATATATATATATATATATATATATATATATATATGTGTGTGTGTGTATGTATGTATATATTTGTTTTCTACAGCAGCTCTAGCTAGTTGTGTCTCATCCTAAAAATACACACACTTTTCGAGTTGGACAGCTAGCTGTACTATCTAAATCTCGTATGCCTCCATAAACTGCTAAAAAAGAATCAAAACTTTAAAGCCGTATAGCAAAATAATATTTTACAATCAGGGATAGGAGTTATTGCCCCTTGACTTTCAAAAAAATTTGATATTTTCCTTCATAAATGTATATATATATATATACATATATCTTTTACCTTTGGGATCTTTTTTAAAACGGGGGCCACATTTTTCATTAACGAAACACTTTGAAACTTGGAACACTGGTAGAATGTGTCATATAAAACATCTTTTTCTCTTAGTCTTCTTAAAAAAAAAATAAATCCATAAGTTTTTCCATGTTAAAGTTGTCGTATTTCTGTAATTTCAACCAATCACTGACGTCCATTCAGTCGATATACATTAAGTGCCGACTACATAAACAAACGATTCTGAAACAATTAACCCTAACCCTAACCCTAGGGTTAGGGTTTGGGTTAAAGCAAATTTAAAATGAAAAAAGCAAATAAAACGAAGGTATGGAGATTAAATACGCTTTACATCGCTTAATCAGCCAAAGGAGTAAGTATAAACAACTGAATACTTGTCAGTGATTGGTTGAAATTATCGAAATAAGACAATTTTTTACATGAAATAAATTCGAATACAAAAATATTTTTCTGTTCTATAACACAAAATAGATAATTATACGAAGTTTGAAAGTCTTTCCATACCAAAAACACTACGTAAAACATTAATGAAAAATGTGGCCCCCCCTTTTAAAATAGATCCTACCTTTGTCTTTTGCTTGTTTCCGGTTAATGGTCTGCGGTCACGCTAGGGTTACCACCTTGAAGGACTTAGCCGAGAAAATCGACCCCAGTACTTAACTTTTCAAAGCCTGGTACTTATTCTATTGATCTCTTTGTTACACCTCTAAGTTGTGGGGATGTAAACACACCAGCAACAGTAGTCAAATAGCAGTGAGAGATAAACAGAATCACATGCATGCATGCATACATACATACGTACGTACATGCATGCATACATACATACGTACGTACATGCATGCATACATACATACATACATACATAGTCACTCATAATAAAAAGGAGTACTGAAAGAAAGTCCCAGTGAAACCTCAATAGAATGTAAAGGCAATAGACTTGATATGTAATGATTTGGGAAAGAGAAGAGAAAATGTGTACAGTTGGGGAAATTAGCTGCCCAGCGGATGTTAATATAAGGCTGAAGATCAAGGAAAAATAGAATACTTACGCAGGACTATTGAGAAATCTGCAGTTACTCTATCCAGATTACAAATTCTGGTTTATACCTGTAATTATTGGGGCACTGGGATATGTAACACACTGCCTAAATATCAATCATGAGAAATTAAGCTTCTCAAAACCAGAACAGAGAAAGTTAATTCAAAGACTACAGATCCAAGCCATCACTAGAACCGTAAAACTTTCCAGAAATTTATCATTTAAATATATATGAGCATGTTTAGATATGCAACTATATGCATGAGAATACATACATAAAACAAAACATACAAATCTGCATGGATAAATACAAACATACAAAAATACCCTGTTAATGTTGTTGAAATTGCAATGAAGGAGCCTTGGATCTAGGTTAGAAACTGGCTCTTTTTCTATTGACAAGAAATCTTGAAATAAAACTGAATAATCACACACACACACACACACACACATACATAGATACATACAACAAACAAACAAGAGGCAACCAAATCCACTCACAAAGCTCTGGTTCACACAGGCCTATAGTAGAAGACACTTGACCAAGATGTTGCAGAGTATGTGGTTGGAAGGCAAACTTCTCACTACATAGGGAAACTTTGTTGATTTACATTACAAACATTAAATATGAATTCACAAACAGGAATTTATAATGTGCATACTGTATGGTGTTCCATAATATGTGTGTGTGTGTGTGTGTGTAATAACATAGGCAGCAAGTTGGCAGTTATGTTCAAACATCAGCAAATTTACTTTGTGGTATTTGTTTCAAATCACTGCACTCTGAGTTCAAATTCTACCATGGCCAACTTTACTGTTTCATTCTTTTGGGATCAATATATAAAATAGCAATCTAGTCCTGAACATAAGGAAGATTCTTCTTCTTCTTCTTCGTATTTCTCAGGGAGATTCAGTGTGACACAGAATGTGACAAGACTGGCCCTTTAAATACAGGTACAACCTAATTTTGCCAGTTGAGTGAACTGGAGCAACGTCAAATAAGTGTCTTACTGAAGGATACAATGTATTGGCTAGGAATCGAACTCAAGACTGTCAGCCAAATACCCTATCCACTAAGCCACATATGTATGTATGTATGTATATGTATATATATATATATATATATATATATATATATATACAGTACACTCTGTCTTCCCTATCAATTATTTAAAATATATATATATGTGAAGGTGCATGGCTCAGTGGTTAGAGTGTCGAGCTTGCAATCATGAGGTTGTGAGTTCGATTCCCGGACTGGGCTGCATGATGTGTTCTTGAACAAGACACTTTATTTCACATTGCTCCAGTTCACTCAGTTGTAGAAATGAGTTGCAGCATCACTGATGCTAAGCTGTAACAGCCTTTGCCTTTCCCTTGGATAACAACAGTGGTGTGGAAAGGAGAGGCTGGTATGTATGGGTGACTGCTGGCCTTCCACAAACAACTTGCCCGGACTTGTGCCTCGGAGGGTAACTTTCTAGGTGCAATCCTATGGTCATTCATGACCAAAGGGGGTCTCCTCATGGCGTTAGGAAGGGCATCCAGCTGTAGAAACTCTGCCAAATTAGATTGGAGCCTGGTGTAGCCATCCGGTTGCACCAGTCCTCAGTCAAATCGTCCAACCCATGCTAGCATGGAAAGCGGACGTTAGACGATGATGATGATGATGATGATGATACATATATACATATATATTTTAAATAATTATATATATATATATATATATATATATATATACATATATTTTAAATAATTATATATATATATATATATATATATATATATATATATACATATATTTTAAATAATTATATATATATATATATATATATATATATATATATATATATACATACATATATTTTAAATAATTATATATATATATATATATATATATATATATACACACATATAGATACATATATATCTGTATGCATGTGTGTGTGTGTGTGCATAAAAGTACAGATGTGGCTGTGTGGTAAGAAGCTTGCTTCCCGCACATGTGTCGGTCTATTCGCTGTGTTGATTTTTGATGAGACAGACGGAATTTTTCGAGCTGCTTGGCAGCAGTTTGTTGGTAAGTGTATTCGGGCCTTAGTGCGTATGAGCTGTCCTCAGTGGAAGAGGACCTCATTAAGGCGGTAAATAGAATGGACGAGCATTTGAAAAGAGTAAAGAGTTTTGCTGAGGCTGCAGAGGTGAAGGAAAGGGAGGTGGATCTAGCCAGACTGAAGGAGTTGTGTAAGATGACACAGAAGGGGGGTGGGGTGACGTAAAGTTATTATCCCCGAAAAGGGTTATGGAAAATATGGAAAAGAAGACCATTACCTACAAGGTGTACTCAGTGGAGAGTAGGAAGGTGGAGCAGATGGAAATGGGAAAAGTAGAAAAAAGCTTTGAAGGGGCTTTCGAAGGAAGTGACATACATAGCGAAAGGAAATGGATATGGGACGGTGGTTGTCCAGTTTAGGACAGTAGAGGAGGCAAAGAGGCTGGCGAGTATAACGGTGAGAACAGAGGAAGTGATACTTCTACCCACGTACCTTGGAAGAAAGATTTCTAAGATGAAGGTAGAAGAATCCCACCTGATATAGAAGTGGCTTGGGTTGCGGCAACCGTCCTCGTTGGTAGTGAGGAGGAGGTGGCTGTCCTCCAAGCCACAGAGACGGAGGAAGGAGGATATAAAGGAAAAACATTGGAAATCATCATACAAGTGGAGGCAAAGCAGCTGGAAAATTTGGCAGAGAAATAGTATTGAGAGTATGGGTAGAGGGCAGAGTTCCGCGAGGCTTTAAATGTGGCCAGAAAGGCCACATTAGAGCTCACTGCCCTCTACAGAGGGAAACAACAGAAGAAGCGGTGCTGGAGACGGAGAAGAAAAAGGAAGAAGTACAGATAGATGGAAGAAACAAGGAGAATGAATGGAACAGTGACAGAGAATAAAAGGAAAAAGAGAAAGAAGAGGAAGAACAGTCAGTGAGATGTGGGACCCCAGACCAATTCCATCCCACCCAAGACCACTCAGACCCACCCTCCCCATACAGACACCAAACCCACCCACCCCCCTTCTCCCCACAGGAAAAATAAAAAGAAGAAAGAACAGACACCACAAAATTTACAAGACCCCTCCCCCGGTGAAAAAGGTTACATGTAGATGGAGGAGAGAGTGTTGTCACTCAGTAATGGGGAAAACGGTAAACGAAAGACTAGATCAAAGACTAAAGAGGACTCAGGACTCAGAGCTGGCAAGTGGTGTTACCCAGTGTGGGGTGAGTAACACACTTTTCATATTCTCATTTCTCAAGTTATCAGTCATGTATCATTATTTTAATATTTTGATTTTAATGTTTTTCATGTTCATTTTCATGTCATTCATAGTATCATATTTTTATTTTAATTGTTATATGTCCCCACATGTATTGTAGTGTCCCTCTCTATGTAATGCCTTTATGGCAGTTTAAAAGAAATAGAGAAGCTTGCTTCCTAACCACATGGTTCCAGTTTCACTCCCACTGTATGACACCTTGGGCAAGTGTCTTTTACTATAGCCTTGGGCTGACCAAATCCTTATCAGTAGATTTGGTAGACAGAAACTGAAACTGTATGTGTAAATATATATATACGTGTGTATATGTGTCTTTGTGTCTGTGTTTGTCCTCTATCACCACTTGATAACTGGTGTTGGTATGTTTACATCCCTTTAACTTAGTGGTTTAGCAAAAATGACCTATAGAATAAGTACCACGCTTAAAAAAATTAGTTTTGGTGTCTATTCATTCAACTAAAATTTCTTTAAGGCTGTATGAATGTATATATCATTTTTAAAGAAATCCCTCACCATAAAAACGATATAATCATAGCTGGACTGCTTACTCGATCCTCTTTTTTTATTGCCTTTGTTTTTGATACGAGAAACTGCATTGTCCAATCTTTCCTTCATTTTATAACACAGGTGTTGTGATTTTAAGAGAAATTTAGCTGCTATTTCAAGCAGGGCGAGCTTCAGCGTACAAGCTCCTTCGTACTGCACAAGTGCAGTCTCATGCACTCACACACACATGTCTACACAAATGTACCCCCACCTTCGAGATTGTTTCCTCATAACGTTAAGAAAAATGGTTATTTTTGTAATGAAATTTCCTACAAATACCTTTCGGTTGGTATAGACTCCGTTTATATAAGAATTTAATATGAAAAAATGCGGTGGGTGCTCGCACATGCACGCGCGTGTATGTGCGAATGCGCACCTCACCCAACTTTTTTTTCTACATTAACTTTCGATATCATCGTAATCTGGACCGACTGAAAGGTGTTTGTTGAAAATCTCATTAAAAGATATCCATTGTTTAGAAAGATAGAAGAAAACAAATGCGGGACGAGACACACTTGTGTAGTTATGCCTCTTGTGCGCGCGTGCGAGGGTGCGCTTGTATGTGTACACACACATACGAATATACTCGTGTGTGTGTGTGTCTAAGCGTTGAAACATTCACCTCTTTTTTCCCATTCTCTCAATATGACTACGATTCTGCAAGGCTTAGCAAGTTGAACACAGCAGTTGGGTGAGCTTCGCGCGGTTTGCACTCTTCTATTTTTGTCATTCGTAAATCTAATTGTTGTGTCGAAAAACAGTCAGTCGGGTTCGACAACCTGGATCAGGAAAATAGAAATGAAAAGTTGTGCTGTTGACTAAACTGATTCTGATTATGGAGCTCGATAGTTTAACATCAGTTTCTGTGGGATATTTTGCCGCAAAAGATGCCAGTGTTAAAGTAAGTTATATCTGTCCCCATGTTTGGTTTATTTTTCACCCTATTCTCTCCCTCTGTCTGTACACGTATACACACACATATATATATGTATGTGTATATATATATATATATATATATATATATATATATATATATATATATACATACACACACACACACCCACACACATATATATATATATTTATCCATAACATACATATGTATATACTTAGAAATACTCATATAACAACTTTTAAACGTACTTATTATGGCGTAATTCCTCAACTTGTAAACTTTCGATTTCTGACTCTTTCGTAGTTTATCAAGCTTTTTTTTTAATTATTATTTACGTATTTTTATTATGTTCTGAGTTCAAATTCCGCCGAGTGTGACTTTTTTTTTTCATCCTTTCGGGGTCGATAAAATAAGTATCAGTCGAAAACCAGGGGTCCAAATATTATCGCTTAACCCGCCTCTGCTAAATATCAGGTCTTGTGCCTATAGTAGAAAGAATTATTATTATTATTATTATTATTATTATTATTATTATTCGGGGTCGATTAGATAATGTACCAGTCAAGTACTTGGATCGATTGTATCAGCTAATTCCTTTCCTCTCAAAATTGCTAGAAAGAATTATAATCAACAGGTGTGATATTTCAAACAACGATGACAAATGTCAATTAAAATTGATAACGTTTAATATTCTTATAAATGTCAACAAAATTTTTCCTCGGTATATTTCTTAATAATTAACATTGTAATAACGTTGTACACAACCCATGTGTGTGTATGAATATATATATATATATATATATATATATATATATATATATATATAGCAGTGTCCCAAATTTTCTGCGGTGGGCGGATTTTTTTTAATGCAAGCACATTTGTTTTGTTTTTTCAACATTAAATTAATGTTAATATTCGATTTGATAAATACCTTGAAACTGAGGAACCCAGTGGTTTTCAATAATTAAACAAGGCGTAAACCAGATTGCACATAATTACATCAGCCGTTTCTCTCGTTTCACTTTCTTTTCATCCCAATAAAATATAACGAACGTCTGTTCCCTTGACGTGCTGGATTGATATTTTTAATCGATAAGATGTATTCCTTATTTCAAAAATAGATTCTTTGTGTGTGACATGTTGTTGCGCACGTAAGCAATATTATTGTGTTGATGTTGTTCAGTCCCACCCAAGTTAGCCTGATTGAGCAGACGTATGATGAAAGGCGTTCCTCTCACGACCATTGCACATTTTTTTGCATATCTAGGACTACAGTAGCCAGTGTATCGTTCCTTTATACAGGACGATAGTGTGTGATTTGAAAGGATTTGATTGCTCCTTCTAGTCAAATAAACGCACAGAAGCTGTCCTTAGCTTTTAATATATGTTGTGTAATGTACACACACGTACATCCCCATATGTACATAATACATATATTGAGTGTGTATGTGTGTGTTTCTGTGTCGGAGTATTTAGTATAGCACGAGCTGTGTGACCCTTCCGTACTTAACAGATGCTTGCTTGCTATTTCCCATAAGCGTTTGTATTCCTTTTTTGTTTCGCGGATCTCTCTCTCTCTCTTAGTTGAATGATTGTGACAATTTACTCTCTCTGCATATTTGACCCGCCCACATAACTCCAGCAGTTCTTGTAACACTAAGTTTTGATTGCTAAGATGACGTATTTGAATTTAATCAAGATAAAAGACGGTTTTTATATATTTCTGATACAAACATATCATCTAATTGGATGTAATTACGTTTTTAAAAAAATTTTAGATAGTCAATGGAACTTAGTTGGAATGGTAAAATACAAATAGCATAACCGTTTTGCTATTACTGGAATGTTATCTTGTATATCAGGTGAATGAGTGTATATATTCAATCTACTCTTTCGTTGTCCTAGTGACCTAATCTAAAGTTTTTTATTTATTTATTTATTTTCCTGAAGCTATTAATTAGTTTTAATTATTTTCATAAAGCCTTCTGAATGGACTTGGTAGAGGAAAACAGAAAGAAGCCCATCGCGCGCGCGCGTGTGAGTGTGTCCCCTGCCTCTGCTTGACAACCTGTGTTGGTTTGTTTGCGTCCCCATAACTTAGCTGATTGACAAAAGAGATCAAAAGAATGAGTACCGAACTTTCAAAAAAATAAGTGCTGGGATCGATCTATTTGACTAATGGCTTCAAGGTGGTGCCCCAGCATGGCTGCAGTATAATGACTGACTCGAGTAAGAAATAAATTTTGTGAATTTGTACAGAGAAAATAGGAATAAAACAAACTAAACACAGCTGACTCAATGTTGTCACCTTAATCCTCCTATCTTCTGGTGAAATGGTTGATAAAATATGAGTAACATATGATATTTGATCCATAATCAGACAGATAAGAAAGTTTCTCAAAAACGACGACTTTGTTTTCCTTAAAGTTTCAGGAACAAAACATCACTAGTGTGTAATGACAGCAAGAAAGCTCCTAATTGATCTAGCTGTGTGAAACCTTTCATAATGGTCACAAAAAAGGGAAAGAGAGGTTCTGACTTGTCAAAGAGCTGGTTATTTATAACCATACTCAAGGTTCAGTTTTTTTGCCCCTACACTCTTCCCCACTTATGCACCAACGACTTGCTTGGCGTCAACTGCATCAATATTGACTTCACTGAATATATGACTACCTTTTATCCATTACCCTCCTCGACCAAGCATCATCCACATCTTTATCTAGGTACCTCATGCAATACCTCCACAGTCTTCATGAACAAAGTCATCGAAATATTCTCCAGTTGACCATAGACAGGAAACTATCTGAACTGGTCACTTTGTAAGGTTTAACATTTTGCACTTGACGGCTGCATACATTTCATTGTAAGAGAAGTGAATGGAAGGACAGAGTTCGTGGAATGTGTGTGGAAACTGAAACTGGTGGGGAAGCAAACAATTACTGCTCTTCCAACCCTTAGTTACTGCCCTCCTCACACTCTTTTCATCTAGTTCCTCCATACACCTCTTCACTCTAGATGTTAAATCCCTATACGTTATCAGCCGACACGAGGCTAATCTTCTCATCCTTGAGTATTTTTAAGATCATCACACTAACCTCAAACCAAGCACCTCTGCTTTCCTTTGTCTTGCTGAATTTATTGTTTTCCTTTCCATGGCAAATTTTACCAGCAGATCACTAGGATAGGCCTGGCTATGTTAACCTCTTTGTAGGTTACATCAGGGCTCAAGTCTTTGCCTGGCTCACAGGTCCCACTTCCGAACTTTATAGTAAACACATCGAGGATGGCATCAGGACCACCTCTTTCACTCATACTTAATTCACTACTTTCATTAACTTCATCAATCATTTCCACCTAGCCCTCAAGTTCTCTTCAACCATCTCCTCCTCCTCTGTCATCATTGATCACCTAAACTCTCCCTTTCCACATCTATTTTCTATAATTCACCTGACTCCTCAGCTTCACCTCTTCCCACCCCAGCCACTCTAAATCTTCCATCATAAATCCTACTCCTTCACTGCTTCTGTAGCTATGATCTTGATTTTGTAACCCAGTCCTATCTGATGGCTGTCCAGTTTGTGCATTGAGGTTATCCTCAGACTGTTGTCAATAATGCCTTTCATGCACATAACATTGATTGCATTTTGGCACTCATGCCCCACACCTATCCCACCCATAAGTGTCCTTCCGTCTCGCCTTCCACCCTAATACCTTATCTCCTCAACATTTCATCTTGTGCACTTTCCCCTTACTCTACTTAAATCCTACTGCTTCCTCCTTATTCCATAAATGACACCCCCTCCCCTACTTCAAAGGGATCCCTAATCTGTGTGATCTTTTTGCTTGCAGCTCCTCTAACCCTCCTGACATGCAACCCATACCTTTCCCCTACTCCTGAACCCAGTGTAACACTTGCCTTTACACTCAGAACACTACTACCCTTCTTGGACCCAACAGCATCACTTCCTTATATACTGGTTTCAAATTTTGGTCTAAGGTCAGCAATTTTGGGAGAGGAATTAAGTTGATTATCTCAACCCTAGTGTTCAACACAGGTACTTATTTTATCAGCCCCAGAAGGATGAAAGGTAGAGTCAACTACAGCAGAGTTTGAACTGAGAATGTAAGAGTGGATGAAATGCCACTAAACATTTTGCTTGGTGTGCTAATGATTCTTCCAGATCACTGCCTTATTGCTTCCATATATATTTCAGACCATTTCACCTGCATCAATGAAAACATTATTTACCAATGAAAACAGCTATGTAGTCTTCTATAACTGGGAAAACTGGCCATAGGTTAGGTAATCATATATCACTGAACATTTCCATTACATCTACATAAACAGCATCACATCACCAGTCAAAGGCCACTTCAGCTCTCCTGCTCACACTGTTTCCCATCTCTCAGTCTGTGGCATTTTTTCACATCTGCTTCATCTATTGAAATGAATAGGCGCAGGAGTGGCTATGTGGTAAGTAGCTTGCTTACCAACCACATGGTTTCGGGTTCAGTCCCACTGCGTGGCACCTTAGGCAAGTGTCTTCTACTATAGCCTCGGGCTGACCAAAGCCTTGTGAGTGGATTTGGTAGACAGAAACTGAAAGAAGCCCGTCGTATATATATATATATATATATATATATATATATATATATATATATATATGTATGTGTGTTTGTGTTTGTCTCCCCACCATTGCTTGACAACCGATGCTGGTGTGTTTGCGTCCCCGTAACTTAGCAGTTCGGCAAAAAGAGACCGATAGAATAAATACTAGGCTTACAAAGAATAAGTCCTGGGGTTGGTTTGCTCGACTAAAGGCGGTGCTCCAGCATGGCCGCAGTCAAATGACTGAAACAAGTAAAAGAGAGTAAAGTGTACCTCATCTTCTGTCTTGGCTTTCATGGCTCTCATAACCTATTATCTACCCATCATTTCCTTAGCAACCAACTGATTACAGAGCATGGAACCCTGTCAAAGACCTTTGTTAGGTCAATCAAAATATGGTAGATAAATATTTACTCCTAGTTAAGTACATCCACAGTTATCTCATTAGGCAGAGGACATCAGTAGCACTAATTCAAACTGCTTTTCCTCTCGGTTAATTCTCTTACATACCAGTTGTGCTATGTCTCTTTCAGTAACAACATGCATGTGAATGTGTGTTTAGATAAATAGGTAGGTCAGTCTGTTGGTCAATCAACTTATGTTGTTCTAAGTTACATCCTTTTTGACTTTACATAGTTTTTTTAAGAAATTAATGGAAAAAATAAGCCTTAACTTTCGTCAATTTATCCAACTTTATGTTGATCTCAGTTAACATATTTAAAAGCATAGGAATCTAAAAACACCTAAAAATCAATACTGAATGGAAAATCAAATAAAATAGATGTGAAAATAAGTACAAACCGTTATTTAAAACAGATATATACTTATAAATGTTTTTTAATGATTTTTTTTGTTATATTGTTTTTCAAGTCACATATGTTGGAGCCAATTAACAATGTAAATTGAGGTACACATGTGTATATATATATATATATATATATATATATATATATATATATATGTATATATATAAACAGAATGGATTTCAGTTTCAAAACAACCCCTCCTCCGAACTTGTTCCACATGTCAGATGTCAAAGAGATTGTAGAACAATGTGAGATGAAGCACTTTGCCTCAAGAACACCACAACACACCTGGTCCAGGAATCAAACTCATGATCTCACAACCATGAGTGCTACACTCTAACCCACTAGTCCTGGTGCTCTCACAAACAAAGTGAGATATAATTAAGTAGGTAGACACTGATACATTTTGTAGCTTAGAGATTTTGAAGATGTGATAGTTTATTTTCAGAATGACATTGTAGGGTAGGTGTGAGTTGCTGGATCTGGTCAGTTTCAATGATAAAGGGTTAATGAATGATAGAGGTTTTAAAAAAATCAATATTTAAATGATGGAACAATGTATGTTTTTTATATGTTTATATGTATGTTTTGATAGTTTTTGGTTACATACACACACACATACAGGTAGATAGACACACACACACACACATATATATATATATGCATATAGACATAATAGGCACAGGCATGGTTGTGTGGTAAGAAGTTTCATTCCCAACCATATAGTCTCAGGTTCAGTACAACTGCATGACACCTTAGACAAGTGTCTTCTACTATATCCCTGGGCCAAATGAAGCCATGTGAGAGGATTTGGTAGGTAGAATCTGAAAGAAATCTATTGTGTGTGTGTGTGCTTGCATGTGTGTGCGTATATGCTTGTGTGTATACAGTTCTATATTTGAGAGATGAGGAATTATCTTGTTTGTTGTTAACACGCTACATTTCAGCTGATATACTCTCCAGCCTTCATCCTGCTCTTTCTGTTACTCTTCGAGCTTTATATGAATGCAATGATGTCATTACATTCAAGCCAGGTGGTATTAGTTTTGAGTCTCTACATTTACACAGGAAAGTTAGACGGTTTGAAAGATGAGCTAGTTTTTGATGGAGTTTCTCTGTATGTCTTATATCGGCTCCGTACCGATTAGATAATACAGTTCTATATTTGAGAGATGAGAAATTATGTACATTATTTACATTTGACAGATATTTATCCTCATCTTGTCAAATGTAAATAATGTGCTTGTGTGTATGCTTGCATGTGTGTGCTGCTGTCTCCTTGCCTTGTCTTCATGTGACAGCTGTAAATAAATGTCACCATGTTGCAAGTGGTGTCCTTCATTTCCAGCCTTCCATGTAAACATGTTTGGTCATGGGGAATACTACCTTACTTGGAAACAGGCGAGGGTTGGCAACAGGAAGGGCATCTTTCTATAGAAAATCCATCTCTGCAAATCCTATCTGAACCCATACAAGCATGGAAAAGTGAACACTAAATAATGATGATGATTATGATATATATATATATATATATATATATATATATATATATAATGAAACTAGCATGCTATTTGAAAGGAAAATATAGATTAAATTATACCAACTGCACAATCATATGGATAAATGTACAAGGGATATAGACAGACAGAGAGAGGGGGAGGGAGGGAAGGGAATGTCACTACTTGCCATTAATTTTATTTAACATGTAATTACTATAACTATGTAATTAACATATTTTGAGAACTATGATTTTTATGAATCTGCATGTTGCTTTAGAAATTTTTTCGCAGTTAATAGTAACTCAGCTTTTGTTTAGATATCACAAAAAGGGTGTGAATATATTGGGAAAAAAAAAAAACAGAAAAATTACAAGTATATAATATGCTCAGTAAAAAATCTGCAGTGCAATATGTTACTATCTGTATCATCATTATCATAATCATTTTGACATCCAATTTTCCATGCCTTCATGGATCAGATGAAGTTTAACGAAGCAGATTTTCTGCAACCTGATATGTTTCGTGTTGCCAACCCTCACCTGTTTCAAAACAAGGTAATCTAGCAGAGTGAATTGCCTCATGGTGCTGTTTTTCTCACAGACAGTGCCCAGCCGACCCTATTGTACTGTGTAGCTGACAAAATCAAAAACATATGAAATAAAAAATATAAAATGGTAACAATTCACCCATTGTACCCTATATATATATATATATATATATATATATATATATATATATATACATATATATATTGTACCCTATATATATATATATATTTATTTAGGTGCAGGCATGGCTGTGTGGTAAGAAGCTTGCTTCCCAACCAAATAGTTTTAGGTTCAGTCCTGCTGTGTGGCGCCTTGGGCAAGTGTCTTCTACTATAGCTTTGGGTCATCTAAAGCCTTATGAGTGAATTTGGTAGGCAGAAACTGAAAGAAGCCCATGTGTGCATGTGTCTTTGTGACTGTGTTTGTTCCCCACTAGCACTTGACAACCAGTGTTGGTGTGTTTACATCCCTGTAACTCAGCAGTTTGATAAATGAGACCGATAGAGTAAGTATCAGGTTTAAAAAAATATAAGCACTAAGGTTGATTGATTTGACTAAAAATTCTTCAAGGTAGTGCCCCAGTATGGGCGCAGTCAGATGAGTGAAACATGTAAGTGATAAAAGGTATGTGTGTGTATTTGTGTGCGTGTTTGTGTGTACCCTTGTCTTGACATCATGAGATAGTTGTAAACAAGCAGCACCATTATACAGGTGATGTTCATTTCCAGTCTTCTTTGAAAAAACATGTCTGGCCACGGGAAAGTATTCCCTTTCTTGGAAACAAGTGAGGGGTAGTAACAGGAAGGGCATCTGACTACAAGAAATCTTTCTCAATAAATTCTGACTCATATGAACATATATTTCTTTATTGCCTACAAGGGGCTAAACATAGAGGGGACAAACAAGGACAGACAAAGGGATTAAGTCGATTACATCGATTCCAGTGCATAACTGGTACTTTATTTATCGACCCCGAAAGGATGAAAGGCAAAGTAGACCTCGGCGGAATTTGAACTCAGAACGTAACGGCAGACGAAATACCACTCAGCATTTCGCTCGACGTGCTAACGATTCTGCCAGCTCGCCGCCTTTCTGACTCATATGAACATGGAAAAGTGGATGACAGAACGACAATGACAACAGTGATGATGACAATGGTGATTCTGGTGGCAGTCGGTGAAGTGGGGGGGGGGGAGAAGGAAGCATGGAAAGAAACAGGTGAAACCTAGGGATTCTGAGCAATACAGAAGAAATTACAAAAAAAAAGAGAATTAGCAATATACTGAACTCATGTTCATCCAGCATTTACAGTCGGTGGCAGTGGTGATGTTACGTAGCTTTGGTTATATAAAAAGATGGAATGATTCTAGTTAAAATGCCTTTGATCATAAATTTGCATAAATTTGCTAAACCAGGGCCTCTATGAGATTAAACAACAGCAACAGTAACAATAGTTCTTGCAGTTATATTCATTACCTGCTTTCCCTTGCTCCACCACTAGTAATATTTATATCACCTGTATTGGAGAAATTATCTACTACAAGCAGTGGACAACTGAAATAGCCAACAGCCTTTGCTTCACAATACCATGTTCAGTTAATTACAGCCATGTAACTAATGCACCTAGAAATCTAGTTTCCTGTCAGTCAAGCAGACATCTCAGTGTGGCTTTCCTGAGCTCATTATTTGCCTGCACTATGTAAACAGTGTTGCGTTTGTATTAGTTTCCTTTCGCATTTGTTTCTTTTTTTTTTTTTACTTTGCTTTGTAATTTTCTGTTAAATTATCCACAAAGGCTTATGTTCCTTGCTATCCATGACTGACTGTTACATTTTTCATAGCAATTATTTCACTCACTTCTCTTTCTCTCCATGACAACAATTCCTCTTTTATAAACTAGTTTATTTTAGGTCTATATAAACCCTTCTCTGTAATATTCTCAAAACTAGAATATTTGGCATACCAACCCAAATGTGCCCCCCCCCCACCACCACCACAAATATTATCACCACCACGCACCAACATTGTTTCCTCATAACTTTCCAATGAATGAATATTTTTAAATGAAATTTTCTACAAGTACCTTTCAGATGATACAGATTACAATTATATTGCAATTTAATGTATAAAAAAGAAAAACTTAGTGCATATGCACACATACATACTGTTATCACATATATATATCTACAAAATGAAACTTGAAATTTTGAAAAATATTTTGTGATGTGTGTGGGTATGTATGTATGTAAAAACAAATGATGTATACATATTTACTGACATTTTGTTGGATGGCCGTTGACTGTTCAGGAGTTCATCTGCCCTTTGACAGGTCTTATTTTTTCATCCCGAAAGGTGTCCAAGCAAGCCTGGTGGGGTTGCCAGTTTAGTTGCCAACAACCTGACCATCCGACAGGTTGTACTGGATTACATGTTACCAGTAGCACTCGAGAGTGACCTGGCATAACCCAAAAAGTTAAATGTTGCAAACTTGAAATTATCAAGCAACTTGCAGTGTAAAGCTAAAAACAAAAGGTTTAAGGATGGCATAAGGACTACTATGAAGTCACTTGGAATGGTTCCAGAAGATATAGAAACCCTTGCTTTGGACTGAGTTGGATGGCGAACAAAGGTGTGGAGTGAAATCATTTGAAGAGGCCAGGATAATGCAAGTAAGACTCAAAAGAGATTCTAAGGAAGAATGTAACGATCAAGAATGTGAATGACAATGACCTTTTTGTGTGCACAGTCTGTGACAGACCATGCCTGTCTTTTGCTGGCCTCAAATCTCATCTGTGAACACATGAAAAACGAACCTCCACCAACTATTCTGTGTATATGTCTGTGCACACCTTTGAATGCCAGAAGGTTTGCAAATCCAATGGAGGCCTCAAAAGAAGACATTTTAAGATCCACAAAGAGCAGAACTTATCTGCAGCTCTTGGTGATCCATATCAGAGGTGCAATCTATTTGGGTGTCTTTTCAGAACATTGTCTGGTTTAAAAAGCCACATCAGATGCTATGATGGTGCTAAGGTGTAGGTACAGGAGGTGGTCAAATTCTGCATAAAGAGTAGACAACCACCATGCATGCATGCATGTATGTATGTATGTGTGCACCCACCATTTTTTTTTTACCACAACAAACTCTGATATAATCTAATCTACAGCATCTGAAAGATATTTGTAAAACATTTTATTAAGAAATGCCAATTTTTATGCAAGATATGCAGAAACAAACACAACTTGTGTAAATTATCCAAAACTTCTCTCCCCTCTGGCTCCAGAAACATTTTCCATCACTAATTCTTATATAATGAGAATCTATACCATCTGAAAGGCATTCATTGAAAATTTCATTAAAAATTTATCCATTTTCCTGAAAGATATGAGGAAACAAAGTTGGGCATGGGGGGGAGGCAGCACTTGTGTAGTTATACCAAATATTCTTAGTTATACTTATATAACAAAATAATTACTTATTTTAACAAAACAGTAAAATTTAGCATACGCTAATGTTTATTTGGTTTTCTTTTAGGTGGTTCTACGTGAAATCGATAACCAAGTTCTTGTTGAGGATCTGCATAAAAAAGTACTTGACAAAATCGGTAATATATTGCTTTCTTTCTCAACACAATAAAAAAGCATCAATTTAAGTCAGTGTTTCTCAACCGGGGTTCTGCAAAAGTTTCCTAGGGGTTCGGTGAAAAAGAGTGAGATAAGCTAATGCTAATTTCATGACCATAATATTACTATACATGCACAACACATTATTGGTTATTGTAATATTGTAACATAGACATCATCCTAGCTAACCTATTATTTGTGTTATCAAAAAAAATATAACAACCATATATATATATATATATATATATATATATATATATATATATATATATATATATATATATATTCTAACAATGTGTCCTGCCCTAACTCTTCGAAACGCTTAGTTTTAAAATGGTGGCAGCTGATGAAGGAATTGTTTTCTATGTGGCCTGTGTGTTTTCTGTTTATCATTTTGACCACGTTTTTTTTTTTTTGCAACGTCGTGTACCCAGATATGCATCTATATATATATGTAGATGTAGGTATGCATACACATGTACGTATATATGCATATACTCATATATCATTTGTATTATATATATATATATATATATATATATATATATATATATATATATATATATATATATATATATATATATATACACATCCAACGGAGCATGCTGGCTTCATTCCTTGCGAGCTTACGTATGTCCTCAGCAGTTACAGCCCATGTTTCACTGCCATATAGCATGGCTGTTCGTACACATGCGTCATACAGTCTGCCTTTTACTCTGAGTGAGAGTCCCTTTGTCGCCAGCAGGGGTAGAGAGCTAGCGTGGAAAGCGGACGTTAAACGATGATGATGATGATGATGATGATATATATATATATGATATTTACCACATGAACTATGATGAAAAAATATGAGAAAGATATGGTATATTTTTTTTGTGCAGAGGTTCCTTGAGACTAAGGGTTATGCAAGAGTAAAAAGGTTGAGAACCACTGATTTACGTATTTGAAATCCCAACAGAAACTTTAAAAGGCAATGAGCTGGCGGTATCATTAGTATGTCAAGCAAAATGCTTAGTGGCATTTCGACTGTCTATACATTCTGAGTTCAAATTTGTGGTTGATAAAATAAGTACCAGTTGACCATTGGGGTCAATGTAATCAACTTACCCCCTCCCTGAAATTGTTGGCCTTGTGCCAAAATTGGAAACCAATATTTTTCTTGTCCTTTTTTTATCCTTCTGCTTCATAATATTGTTTGATAAAATCTGTCCCTTTTTATTCAAATTTTTATAAATTATGACTTATACTTAATTGTAATTTTCTTTAAATAAATAATATAAAACAAACCACAGCAGTATTGCTTATAGCCTTTAAACCCTTTAATAGCATGACTTATAATTTTTAAAGCCTTTAACCATTTAACTGTCAAATATAATATTCATTCATATTGCTTTGAATTAATTATCCATTACCTTGTAGCCTCAAGATTTCAGTGATGTGATTGTTTATATTTAGAATGACATTTTAGGGTAAATGTGAGAGGCTGGATCTGGCTGGTTTGAACTTGAAGCAGATAGAATATTTGCGTTGGATATGGCTGGTTTAAATGCTACAATAGAAGACACTTGCCCAAGGTGCCATGTGGTGGGACTGAACCTGGAACCATTTAGTTGAGAAGCAAGCTTCTTATCACACAGCCACGCCTGCGCCTGTCAACTCTGCATTGAATGCTTTGTACTAACAATGGCTTTTGGTGTAGAAATCAGCAACTTTATTTAGAATCATACAAATATTTTTATATACAATTCTACAGTATTTCAAATCACAGACGATTGCATATTTTCACTTAAAAGTAGCCTGTCATCACAATTTTTTCTAAATAATAGTTATATTTAACCTAACATCTGATGTCAGTTCCAAATAAATTGGAAATTTAATGCATGAACATTAGATAATTTGAACCAAATCCGTTTCTATAATAAAATGACGGCTCTTCTTTTGTAATAGTTTTCATATCAAGGGAAATCACTCCGTCATCTATTGTACGATATCGTACCTTCCCCCTCATTATAGAACTCGCCCCTTTTAACATGCAGAATATTAAGTGACTATTGTTATAAGATATGTATCTTGAAGCGAGCATAGTCTCTTGATATTTTTTTACATTGTTTTTGATTACACAGAATATGATTGCAAAACAAATTCTCTAGTAAAGAAAATTATGATCTGAGATTTTTTTTCTTTCTCAGTTAGAAAATTACTTCTTAGCTACCTTTCTCTATTTTCTAGTAATGTTCGAGCCACTTTGTGTCATTTGAAATGCTAGAAATAGCAGCTAAATCTCCCTAACTTACAACCTACTCTTAAAGAAGGATTCTTTAGGTAATACAGTATATGTTAATAATTGACAGGATGATTGAGGCTGGAATGCCTTTGCTGGTCGGCCTGCTCAACCAGAGTTGGCTTTGGGCCAATCAACTACAATAACATCAAGAACAAAAACATTAATACCAAATTAATTCATTTAATGTACTCGTTGTTCTATTCCAGGTGTAAATAAGAAGTACCACTGTTATTTCGCTGTCATGATGGGTAAACGAAAACCAACTCAAAAACTGAAACTCACTGATTACGTTCCATCTTCTTGCCAAGGTAATTTAAACTTTTTGATTACCATGATTTGTGGGGAATAGGGACAAAAAAAAAAACGAAAATTGAAATGCTGATATTAGCACAGTAAGAACTCTAGTCTATTGACTGATCTAATGCCCCAGGATGATATAGAATTGGTAAGACCCTTTGTGGCAAAATTTCAAAAGATTTTAAAAATCTTTGCAGTTGGGGTAAGCAAGGCAGATTCATCAGAATTATGTGAGCACTTCTGATCAAAATTTGTTATTATGATCATTAGTGCAAGCAGCCAAAACAAAGTTTTCAGACTTACCAAATTTGCCTGGCCAGCAAGAAATATTCTGCTTAGCTTACCCCAACTGCAAGGATCTTTTTTTTTAAATCTTTTCAAAATTTCACCCCATCAGTGTCTTATGAATTCTCTATCATCCAGAGGCTTAGACCAGAGTTCTCACTATCCTGACATCAGCATCTAATTTTTTTTTATTTTATCCCTCATCCCTGGAATCATGATACTAGCAAAAACAGTACAGAAACCTCAAAGCACACAAATAAAAAACTGAATATACATACAGAACCTTTAAATACATGTTATCAAAATGAGCCAGTAATGGGGCCTTTACATGAGTGGCCGCCCCCAATCTCTTTTGTACCACGGACTGGTTTCATGCAAGACAATTTTTCCTCAGACTGGGGGATCATGCATATTACAAAACACAAAGTGCATAATATACAATTTAATTGTTACATATATAATACACATATGATACAAAAACACCTTGCAAATTGCCATAATCAATAAAATAGAAATAGAATTTAGAAATTTATTCTTTCTGTGCAGCCTGGTACTAGTCTGCATCCTGATAGTTGGGGTCCCTGCTCTACATGATCAATCACCCTGTTAACAATAGCAACCAATTTCCCTCAAGTTACATTACATGGTCAAAAAAACAAACAAGTACTTAAGTAAAGTGGTTCTAAATATCCCCAAAGACGAGATAATCAAAGATAGAATACATTTTCACTATAGGTCATCTTAAACAAAGCTGACTTGAGATTAAACCACAAGTCACAGAGAAGAATCCAAACCAAATACCTTATTTAAGGGAGGATACTCTAGAATAGTTTCTCATTATCTCCTCCAGCACCACAAGAGTAATTAAGCTCAAATTTTAGATAAACCTTTTTGCTGTTTACATTAAATTATGTTTCATTGTTGTACCTATTTAAAAACCACATGGGCTGAGCCATTGAGAATTAAATGACATTTGTTGAGGTAGTTCAGTACTAATAATCTTAATTGGTTGGTTAGCTATGGTACTCATATCTCATCTGCTAAGGTGTCTGATTAAGACATGTTACCATGATACTGCGTGGAGGCGCAATGGCCCAGTGGTTAGGGCAGCAGACTCACGGTCATAGGATCGTGGTTTCGATTCCCAGACCGGGCGTTGTGAGTGTTTATTGAGTGAAAACACCTAAAAGCTCCACGAGGCTCCGGCAGGGGATGGTGGTGAACCCTGCTGTACTCTTTCACCACAACTTTCTCTCACTCTTATTTCCTGTTCCCGTTGTGCCTGTAATTCAAAGGGTCAGCCTTGTCACACTGTGTCACACTGAATATCCCCCAAGAACTACGTTAAGGGTACACGTGTCTGTGGAGTGCTCAGCCACTTGCATGTTAATTTCACGAGCAGGCTGTTCCGTTGATCGGATCAACTAAACCCCTCAACGTCGTAAGCGACGGAGTGCCAACAACAACAACCATGATACTGCAATGTATCTTTAGAATTAATTGCTATTCATTATCTTTGCGAGCAAGTCACTCAGAAAGACAACTTCATAACACAACTCCCTTTTTCCCTTCATTCATTCTTTATCATAAAAGAAGCTTTGCTCTCATCATGATATATCTTCCAGTTGTTTTTCATGCATGGCAGTTCAACTTGTTAGAAATAGTAATCAGTTCCCTCTTAAATCTCATTCAAATGTCTTTGTAATAGCAGGATATATTGGATAATCGTATAGTCTTTGAACACACTGACTGAATAAAAAACACTGGATGATCAAGGACGGAATGCCTTTAGCTACGCATTAGGAAACCTTGCCAAATAAGACAGTAGAGCATGATATAGTCTTTGGTCCTGTTGGATCCTGTCATACCATCCAACCCATGGCTACTAAATAATTATAATAATAATGATTTCAAATTTTGGCACAAGGCCAGTAATTTCGGAGGAGGGGGTAAGTCGATTTCATTGACCCCCAATGCTCAACTGGTACTTATTTTATTGACCCCAAAAGGATGAAAGGCAAAGTTGACCTTGGCAGTATTTGAACTCAGAATGTAAAGACAGACAAAATGCCACTAGGCATTTTGCGCAGCATGTTAATGATTCTGCCAGCTCGCTGCCTTAATAATAATCCTTTCTACTATAAGCACAAGGCCTGAAATTTGAGGGGAGGGGATTAGTCTATTACATCAACACCAGTGATTCACTGGTACTTAATTTATCAACCCCGAAAAGATGAAAGGCAAAATCAACCTTGGTGGAATTTGAACTCAGAACATAGCAACAGGCAAAATACCACTAAGCATTTTGTCCAGTATGCTAGCAATTCTGCCAGCTCATCGCTTTTATAATAATAATAATAATAATAATAATAATAATAATAATTGATAATAATAATAATCCTTTCTACAATAGGTACAAGGCCTCCTGGGGGAGGGTGATAGTTGGTTACATCAACCCCAGTACCTGACTGGTACTTAATTTAATTGACCTCGAAAAGATCAAAGGCAAAGTCAACCTTGGCAGAATTTGAACATAAAGATAGACGAAATACCACGAGGCATTTTGCCTAGCAGGTTAATGATTCTGCCAGTTTGCCACCTTTGTAATAATAATAATAATGATTTATTTATTTCAATAATAATAATCCTTTCTACTAAGGCCTGATGACATGAACCCCATTCTACAAAGAGGACAATTATAGATGTGAGCTTATGTAACTGGAGCCTCTACACCAGTTGTCAGTAATCTATGGCCTTTGTGCTGGGTCTGACTCACTGGCGCAAATTATTCAGCCAATAACATCTTGGAAAAAATACTGGCTGATTTTTGAGTGTGACTAATAATTGTTGTGATTAAAACATTGCATTATCACCTCAGTATGTTATTTTAGCTAAATGGTAATTTCAATGATTTAAGCATTGTGCAATGACCTAAATATGTTCACCCAGGGAATTTCAGGTTGTTTATTCTGTTTGATTTGGAATGGAACTATACTTCTATCTTTTGTTTCAGTCATTGGATTGTTGCCATAATGGAGCATCACATTGAAAGGTTTACTTATTTTTCGGAGCCTGACACTTATTATATGAGTCACTAAGATACAAAGACATAAAGAAACCAATACCAATAGTCAAGTCGTGGCAGGGGACTCACGTAAAATACACCATTTTGGGTGTGGCCGTTGCCAGTACCACCTGACTGGCCTTTGTGCCAGTGACACGTAAAAGCACCCACTACACTCTCGGAGTGGTTGGTATTAGGAAGGGCATCCAACTGTAGAAACTCTGCCAAATCAGATTGGAGCCTGGTATAACCATCCGGTTCACCAGTCCTCAGTCAAACCGTCCAACCCATGCTAGCATGGAAAGCGGACGTTAAACGATGATGATGATGATGATGTTCTCACCCTTCAAATATCTGGCCTTGAGCCTGTATAATTTATTATTATTACCATTATCTTTATTTGTTAATTACAGAATGTAATTACTATATAATAGTTCAGTAGATGAATGAGGCATGCTAGTTCCTCACAGATCTTGTTTCTGACACGTGTGGACAAAGGAATGGTACCCCTACTCTAAATAATCATTCAGTTGCTAGAAATAGAAGCCAAATTTTTTTTATATCACATGCTTCTAACTTTAAAGAAAGGAATGATTCACCAGATAATGTAGTCGTAGATGTACAAAGTCTGGATGAGAGTCTGTTTAATTACAGTCGAAATATCTTTTAGGCTTGGCATAGAAATAAATAACAAATATATGGCCACCCAATCACACATGCACACACATACACACACACACACATCCCTGCACCTTTACATATGCGCACGTGCAAATATGGAAACGGAAAAATTGGAAAACTTGTATATGTTATTGTATCTCTGTTTCAGATTTATTCCTCTATAAATGGTGTTTTGATTTGGACATAGAAAACCAACTTTTGGAAGATGACGTAACTTGTGATCTTATTTATTACCAAGCGCTTCACGACTTACAAATTGGTAAGTTATCTCCCTTCGCTATCTTTCTCACCTTTTAAAACGTGCGTGCGTGTGTTTCCTTTTTACATTTTTTTGTAACATTCACTAAATGAGTTTTATCCATTACTCATTATTTTCCAAGAATTTTTCTGTTCATTTCAACAATTAAAATTTGTCTTCACTTCTATTTTTTTTTAAATTACAAGCATAGTACATCAGACTTAATTTGTATCTGTTAATTGAATTTACCATTAAATTAATAGTGAAGCAGGTTTATTTGGCTGTTTATTTATTTTTTTTTTTCCACGTCATGACGATTTCAAGAATTATCCTTGTAATGAGTGTTTAGATCGCTTTACTCATTAGTGACACTTGAAGGAAAATATGATCTGTTCAACGTACGTATACGTGTGTGTATCATCATCATCATCATCATCATCATCATCATCATCATCATCATCATCGTTTAACGTCCGCTTTCCATGCTAGCATGGGTTGGACGATTTGACTGAGGACTGGCAAACCAGATGGCTGCACCAGGCTCCAATCTGATCTGGCAGAGTTTCTACAGTTGGATGCTCTTCCTAATGCCAACTACTCCGAAAGTGTAGTGGGTGCTTTTACGTGCCACCGGCACGAGGGCCAGTCAGGCAGTACTGGCAATGGCCACGCTCAAGTGGTGTTTTTTACATGCCACCTGCACAGGAGCCAGTCCAGCAGCAATGGCAACGACCTCACTCAAATGTCTTTTCATGTGCCACCGGCACAAGTGCTAGTGAGGCGATGCTGGTAATGATCACGCTCGAATGGTGCTTTTTATGTGCCACCGGCACGGAAGCCAGTCAGTTGCTCTGGCAGCAATCACGCTCGGATGGTGCTCTTAGCCTAATGTTCGAAGGTCGTGCATCACCACCTCATGTGTATAATATATATATATATATATATATATATATATATATATATATAAAAGCACCCACTACACTCTTGGAGTGGTTGGCGTTGGGAAGGGCATCCAGCTGTAGAAACTCTGCCAAATCAGATTGGAGCTTGGTGTAGCCATCTGGTTCACCAGTCCTCAGTCAAATCGTCCAACCCATGCTAGCATGGAAGGCGGACGTTAAACGATGATGATGATGATGACGATATATAAGGCACAGGCATAGTTGTGTGGTTTGCTTCCCAACCACATGGTTATGGTTTCAGTTCCACTGTGTGGCACCTTGGGTGTGTATCTTCTACTGTAGTCCCGGGCTGACCGAAGCCTTGTCTTCATCCTCATCATTTAACATCCCTTCTCTATGCTGACTCAGGTTAGACAGTTTGACTGGAACTGGTAAACTGTAGAGCTGCACCAGGCTCTAGTCTGTTTTGGCTCAGTTTCTACAGGTGGATGCTCTTCTGAATGCCAACCACTCCTTAAAGTACCGGATGCCTTTAATGTGTTACCAGCATGGGTGCCTTTAATCTGTCACTGGCCACAACTATGATTTTACTAAGCTTGATATGTCTTCTCAAGCATAGAAAATTGCCAACAGTTTCATGAATTTAATAGATAGAAACTGAAAGAAGCCCATTACATGTGTATGTATCTGTATGTGTGTGTGTGTCTGTGTGTGTATATCCTTGTCTTGACATTGCATGATAATTGTAAATGATTGTCACTGTCACACAAGCAGTGTCACTCATTTCCAACATTTTGTGAAAACATGCCAGAAAAACATGTCTGGTCACAGAAAAATATTACCTTGTTTAGAAATGGAAAGAGAATCAGGCCATTGAAAGTCTACCTCAAATTCTGTTTGACTCATGTAAGCATGGAAAAGTGGATGTTAAAAATGATGATGATGCTCTCTCTCTCTCTCTCTCTCTCTCACACACACACACACATATTGATTGACTGAGTTTATTATTTACAGTATTCAGATATACTAATAGTCATGGAAGAAGGGTAAAGAGGGGACAGAAAGCAGAAATAAGGAAGAAAGTAATGATAGCCAAAAGTGCTTGCTCAGTATATAGAATAAAATACAGAAAGACAGAAAAGTGAACATTAAAAGAGCCATAAACATAGAAAAGCCATAAACATAGAAAAGCCATAAACATAGAAAAGCCATAAACATAGAAAAGCCATAAACATGGAAAAGGTACAGCTGGAGTAGTGCTGGGGAATTTCAGGAAGCATGGAACTTAATATCGTCTTCATCATCATTTTGGGTTGGCTTTCCATGCTGGATAGGTTGGACATTTTAACAGACACCAACAAGCCAGAGGAACAAGTCTTACTCAGATGTTTCATTTGGCATAGTTTCTAGAGTTGGATCAGTGTTGGATTAACCATTAAGCAAAATAAGCATGTGCTTAAAGCATCAAGGGAAGTGGAAGCGCCACAGGAATGGTAAATGGCTTGCAACACAAAAGAAATTATTTCAAATTTGCTAAAATAATATTTGAAGTGGTTTATATGATCAGAAATATAATTTCAAAGTATTTATGGTGTCATAGTAAGAATCCAATCAAAGACTTTGCAATTAAAAAATGTAGAAGAAAACTTTTCAAATATAAATAAAGTGAAGGTATACAAAAATAAACATTGTTTATCATTTTACTGTTAGCTTTGTTTCATCATCATCATCATCATCATCATCATCGTTTAACGTCTGCTTTCCATGCTAGCATGGGTTGGACGATTTGACTGAGGACTGGTGAACCAGATGGCTACACCAGGCTCCGATCTGATTTGGCAGAGTTTCTACAGCTGGATGCTCTTCCTAACGCCAACCAATATTGTATGGTTTCTTACTGTTTATATTTTGGATTATATATATATGGGGTCACCAAAATCTTAAGTGTTGAGAGCCTTCATTAGAAATTAAATGAATAAAGAATTTTGACATGTACGAATATTTATTTCCCCCCACTATATATATATATGTATATATATATATATATAGATATATATATATATATATATATATATATATATATATATATATATATATATATTCTCTCTGTCACAACTGGTATAAATATTTCACTGTTTTTCAGGTCACTTAACTGCAAGTATTGAGGAACAGATTGCTCTAGATGGTAAGTTCATTTAAGTGTTTCTCTCTCTATACATGCTTGCTTGTTTGTTTGTCAAAGAAACAATGTCTGTATATTCATTATACCCTCTTAAAGTGATGCAGTGATTGTAGCATGCTGGTGAGTGAACCTTGGTGAAGCAAATAGTTTTCCTTTTGGTGTGGTGATGGTGAGGAGCGGTAATAGTACTACCACTATCTTAGATGTGTGAGCAGTTCTTGAATGTCAATTTTACTGGAGTTTTGTATACTGTCAGTACTGAAGTATGTCGGTGCTGAAGTATTTTGTGGCCCCTTAGAGGAACCCTAAACTTTGGGATGCAGTTTTGTCAATGTTATATATGTGTAGTTGCTATAGCAGCACCTGCTGCAATACTATCCACACCTTCTGTTGCTATAACAACTTCGAATAACATAACAACACTTCAAGAAGAAGAAAACATCTTTATAAAACATTTTTGTAAATAATCAGCCAGCAAAAAAAGAAATCACACGAAGAAAAAAAAACAGGAATACAAAACACATAATATGCATCTTACACCAAGATCTTAGCTGAGATTTCTTCCTTCTATCAGATACTAGAAAAAACAGTAGAAAATTTCTAAAGTTTAGAAGTTTCAGGATCTCAATGAAATCAGAGGTATTCACTTGAAATACTTTAGGCTTAAAGGAATTTCTGCACTCACCAACATCAGTTGTTTGCTTTGATACTCTCAAATATGAGAATCTGGAAACTGATAATATTTTCATCACATTTCTAAAGCCCAGTAAAAGCCCAAGTGGAGTAAGATCCCCAAAACCAATTTGTCTTCTATGCACTCCATAAAATATTTTAGAAACCCTCATCTTTGATATCACTAACCCACACACTCTTCTCCACAGATCACAATATCAGTTCAGTCTATACTCAACCACCACACTACTCACAAACCTTTCACAGACAATACATGATGTTTTCATTCCACTCCATACACTGCTGTATACTTATACTATATAACATTCTGAACACATTTCTTTTTGCTTCTATTTTCAGAGTTATCCAGTTTGAATTGTTCTAAATCAGCTTTTGTGAGACTTTGTCAACGCCTTGCTGGTTATAATATCGTTGTCATAGATAACTGTTTTCTGTCCAAGCAGTCTTCTGTTTTCACGGTAACTCATTGTTATTTCTAACATCTTTTAGGTCTAGTATTTGGTATAGCTGGGAGGGATGAATGCTACTCTTTTACATCAATTTTGGTTTCATCATAATTTTCTAAGATTTGAGATTAATGGACCTCGCTGTTTAGAACTACTAAATATAATGTAAGCTTCATGATATATTTGCAAGAGTTTTTTTTTTTTTTCATTAATTTTGATGAATGCATATTACTATGAAATAAATGCATATGATATATGAATGCATGTTATTGTGATTTAAAAAGATGAACTTAGGAAAACTGAACTGTTTTGTTAAAGAAAAAGTTAGTATATTTTCTGGCACACAAGTCAAATTTTTCAGACCAAAATTTACATCCCAAAATGGAAGGTTGATTTATACACCAAGATAATTTTGAGGGACAAAAGTTCTTTATGAAATGCAGCAGGATTTGGAAAGATAGTGGTGATGTTTGAATGCTTATACTAAATGTTTACTTGATATACTATGTCAACTTGTATGCCAGAAAATCCATAATTTTGTGATGTGTTTTTAAGATATGCAGAATATCCTTTCAGCTTCTGAGTTGGTTGAGTTGAAAGAACAGAGAATTTGTCAAGGAATGTAATTAAAGGTTGTAGACAAGATATCAGAGGAAGGCAAACAGAGAGATAGTTGTTTATAATGAGAGAGAAATTTGATGTGATACATATAGAAGGGGTGCCTTTGGCAGCAAAAGTAATGCAAATAGGATGATAGGACAGTAGAGAAGGAAAGAAAGTCTTTCCCAAAATTAATATAAAGTTATTTAATAAAGAACTAGAACTTAAATATTTCCCAGAATTCTTTATTCAGTTTCTTAAGTTGTGATTTCCCAAATTCTTTATTTAGTTTCTTCTTTACTTCTTTTCTAGAATCATTTAGGAAACCCCTGTAAAGTCACACTATCACAGAAAGGTTTGTGCATAATAACAGGTAAGAATTTATATCATTATTTTAATTTTGAAGGGCAGAAAAACTCAGGTTGATCTGTCACAGAAATACAAAAAAAAAAAATGTAGAGGCTTTTGTTAAACTGACTTGCTTTTTAACCTATTGAGAATTTCAGTAGGTTTTGAAATGAGTTACATCTACTATCTGCTCTGGCAACTTAAAATGACATACTTTAAATATAGAAATAATATAAATTGAACATTTAATGTAGACATCATTTTATAAAATGAACACATGTTTAAATTGTGGTACACTTTATCGACAAATAGTTCAGAAAATGTTTAAGAATGTATAAATAATGTTGTTGAAAATCACCAATGAGAAACAGTTTCACTGTTGTCGTTTAACTTAAAGTCAGCCTGATCAGGTAGACCTATCAGTGAAGGAGTTCCAACTATGGTCATCTCATCTTACTTTTAAGCATTGTATACATAGGGTTATGATTTTATTTCAAATGGTGGAATACATTTTTATACCATGAAGAATAAGTGAAATGTCTCAACTAAACTACTATTATTAATGAAAGGATAGTAAATAAAGCTCACTCCAAAAAAACTAGTGATGGCTGATATTTTTTAAACTGAAGGGTATGATGTGAGGAAGATTTAGCTATTACTTCTAACAATTCAAGTGACCATGTTGAGGCTCTCTCTGTTTGACACTTTCATTATCAACAACATTTATAGCTAGTCAGGCAATAGCTTTTAAGCAGAATAAATGCTATTATCTTAACCATGGTGGTAGTAGAAGATAATCTTGCTCCACTTCAACACTTTCTCAGTACTTCTTGCAAAGTAAGTAGAAACATCTCATTCAGAAAGTGCAATACATTTCATGCCATATAAAATAAGAGGAATAACTCAGCTCAGCTCCATGAAAACTAGCAATGATCTACAGATCATCACTGGTATTGGTAGATCATCAGGTAATATATCCACAAAATTAAATGCATTTGTGTGCTGTGAAAGAATGTAATTTGACCTTTTATCAAATACATTCATCTACAATCAATAAATAGTGTATTAGTGTTTCTGATTTAGGCATGTGATTAGTGAGTACTGGGTCTATACAATTGAACCCCCCAGCATTTGACTGGTACTTTAATTTTATTGACCCCATAAGGATGAAAGGCAAAGTTGACTTTGGCAGGATTTGAACTCAGAACATAAATTGTTGGAAAAAATGCCATTGAGCATTTTTTCCATCACTCTAAATTTCTACCTGTTGTTGCCTTACAACCAATTATAAAATAAATGCTTACACTTACAAAATGTATTAATCTGTTATTCTATGGTGTTTTGTAGGTGTGCAAATTGTATCTATCAAAATCCTATGAAACATTTATTTTGTGTTTAATTGCTCATTTTACAATATTATGCATAATTAATCATTAGCATGTCAGACAAACTGCTTAGTGGCATTTCATGTCTTTACACTCTGAGTTCAAATTCTGCCATGTTCAACTTTGCCTTTCATCCTTTGAGGGTTAATAAAATAAGTACCTGTTGAGCACTGGGGTCGATGTAATTGACTTACCCCCTCCTCTAAAACTTGCTGTCTTTGTGCCAAAATTTTAAACTAATGTTATGCATTTTTTTTGTGCTATCAAAAATGTGTTTTCAGATTTTCTGGTATACAAGTCAATGCAGCAGATAGTGTAAACATGTACTGTAAACATTTAAACATTGTCACTATCTTCCCAAATCCTACTGCATTTCACAGGGAACTTTGGGTCCTCCAAAGTTGTCTTGAGGTATAAATCCACCTACATTTTTTGGCTGTAAATTTTGGTTTGAAAAGTTCACTTTGTATGCTGGAAAATACAGTAATAATTTTAAATTGAGGAAAATAATTATCATGGATACAGATTATGTTCAGTGAGATTTAATTCATATTACTTTCAGACGAAGATTCAGTTTCTGTCTCATGGAGTAGTGTTAAACAGTGGTCTATAGATCATTCTGGAGCAATATTCACCTACACAGTGTTACATAAAGATGATCAAGCAAATAATATGTTTCGAGAAGAAAAACGCATTTGTGTTGAGAGCAAGCAGCTTGATGACCTTTTATCTACCACCCATGACATTGTTAAAAGTATCCAGGTAAATAGAGAGTTATCTTTTTTATATCGTTTAATTAACTCTTTTAGTACCAGCCCACCTGAGACTGTCCCTGGCCCTTTGATACAAACTTCCTGTTTTAAAGTGATCTAAATTAAAGCCTTCTTTCAAAATTTCATGTTCATTTCTGTTTCAAACATCATCTTACTAATGACAAAGTTATTTTAACTTTTCTAAACTCTTCATTATTTCCAAAATTAACTGAATTAAAGAGTGATATTTCAACAGGAATATGGTATCAAAAGAGTTAATGTGTCATTGTTGTTATTACTTAACCCTAATCAGCCCTGGTTCAGTGAAACTATGATCAAAAGCATTCAACCCATAACCATCTCATCTTTAAGATGGTTATGGGTAGAATAACATGGTATGCTAATAAGTGTACCTGACACTACATTATCCGATATGTCTTTTTTTTTTTTTTTTTGAGAGGGTAGGGTGTGATTTAAGGGAGATTTGACTGCTAATTCTAGCAGGCTGAACAACTATGTAGAAGTGTAACTCTGGGAGAACTTGTTCTCCTTTGTCCCTATCACTGTCATTGTGCCATATGCAAATTTGCAGTTAATGTCCAGATTAACTGTAAGTCTCAAGAATGAATTTACTTATTTTGTTCATTGACACTCCAATATATGATCCAAATTAATCCCCTAACATTCTACTCTACAATAAGATTTGTCTTAACTCTCATACTACATTGCTGCTGAAATATTTTGCAACAATGAAATTTTAAAGATTTTGATTTCACTGCTTCATATCATTTCTGTTTATATCTCTTTTCAACACCTAAAATTTTCCTTTTCTTCACCAGTCCTGTTTTAAAATATTTTTTTCACACCTTTGTTTTTCAACTTTTTTTTTATGTCAGACCATCTGAGATTGTTTCTGGTTCAATGGCACAAATTATTTGTATCTAAATAAAATTTTCCAACATAAATTTATGTCAAAACTTTTGTTACGTTATATTTCAAATACCAGTTTGATAATGTTAAAATTATTCATTTTACTAAATCTTTCCAAATTCTTGATTATTTTCAAAATGAATTAAAACACATGGGTAATGTATATCTAATTAGAAATATCATGAAAGAGTTAAAAGCATTTTTGATATAAAGCAATTTTTCTTATGTCCTTAAGTGGGTCAAAATGGAGTAACAAATTTGTTTGCTGTAAAATAAAAAAGATAAATCTAGTATTTCAGACAAGATCCTTCATAGCTGAATGATAAAGTGTTAAACTTTTCTTTTTCCTCCTGACAAACCAAATTAATTCCACTTTAAACTTACACTTACTTATTATCAACACAAGCCCATCATTAGTTTTTTTTTTAATTCTATTCTTTTTTTATGTTTAACAAATTCTCTTGCTAAGTATGGCAGTAAAAATCCTAATGCAGTTAGACATGTATTCTAACATAGTGAACTTCTCATGCCATATTGAAAGTCTTTAAAATATTAATTAGTTCATCCAGCCTAAATTGGATGTGTTGTTTATAACATCTTGGGATGCGGTAAACATCCCAATAAATCATCTAATGTAGATGACAAATGCTTCAAAGCACTGGTAATATTGGTTGATGATATTTTGTCAGTACCAGTAGATGGGACTGTTGTATCACATGATTTCACAATATTACAGATCATCAACAAGACAGCCAACACTGAATGCCAGACTGAAAATCATCCAAACCAATATAATTTAGCATCAACTCAGCAACCAGTAATGTGAAAAACTAGCAGGCTGTGTATAAATTACCTATTAGCAACAGAAGCAGCCTTTGTAACAAATATTAATTAGCACATCCAACCAAAATTGGGTGTGTTGTTTGTAACACCTAAGTCTGCAATAAACATCCTGAGAAATCTTCTCATGTAGACAATAAATGCTGAAAAGCACTGATTATATTAGTTGACAATATTTCGTCGACACTGGTAGATGGAACTGTTGTATCACAGGATTTCACCGTGTTTCAGATCATCAGTAACAGACAGCCAAACACCAAATTCCAGTCAGAAAATCATCCAAAACTGATATAATATAGCACCAAAGCTGGCAGGATGTGTTTAGATTAGCTATTAGCAATAGAAGCATTCTTGTAAGGAATATTTATAAGCACATACAGCATAACTTGGATGTGTTGTTTAGAATGCCTAAGACTGCAGTAAATGTCCCCCAAAAAATCATCTCGACAGAATGACAGAAACTTGTCAATTATTGAGCGTGGCCACCATTTCGAGCATGGCCGTTGCCAGTATCGCCTGACTGGCCTTCGTGCAGGTGACACGTAAAAGCACCTACTACACTCTCTGAGTGGTTGGCGTTAGGAAGGGCATCCAGCTGTAGAAACTCTGCCAAATTTAGATTGGAGCCTGGTGTTGCCATCCGGTTTCACCAGTCCTCAGTCAAGTCGTCCAACCCATGCTAGCATGGAAAGCGGACGTTAAACGATGTTGATGATGATGATGATGATGATGAATATCATCAATTTAATTGTTAAGTAGTTTTGAAAAGAATTAACAGTTATCTCAGATGTTGTTATTACTAATTAAAAATCAATATTATTAATGTGATATTGTTATAATTACTATTGCTGTTTTTATTAATGTATGCATTCTCTTTCAGAAAAATTGCAGTCAACTGGCCTTTTATGGATCAATGATCAACATGGAACCTGATGGAACAAAAGTTTGGACAAATCCTTTATTTGGATATGGTTCCCTAACCTGAAGCCATTAGGAAATAAAGTTTTCAAGAAAATTTGTACGGAGCCATCACTGTGTGTGTGTGTGTGTGTGTGTGTGTGTGTGTGTGTGTGTGTGTGTGCATGTGTGTGTGTGTGTGTTTGTGTATGCTCTTGAATGCTTACATTCTAATAATCCTAAGTTATATTTTGACCAGGCCAATGACTTCTAAGTATCTCCTTCTCATTCTTTGAATGTGTTTGGTCAAAAAGTCTAATGGAAAATGTTAAACATTAGTTTGCTAATTCCAACACCTTTTAACATTTTCCTTGATGAAACCAATGACTTTCTTAACATTTTTCATCCCATATCACCATGTGGTAATATCCTTATGTATTTAAAACAACGACAGTCACATATTTGGGGTTTTTTGACATCTTAAAAAAAATACCATGTTTCAAACTTTCAACAAGTACAACTCCTCAAGAGCAGACAATGTAATTGATCAATGTTGTTGTTTAACTCCTGCTCATTCATGATCAATCAGACTTATGAATAAAAGTTATTTCAGTTGCGACCATCCTATCTATTTTTTTCAGTTACTGAGTATCTAATGAAGTATGAGGCATTTTGGCAAAGACATTTTGCTGAATCAACACTGACTTATTTGACATCAGACCTTTTAATCGTTCTCTTGGTCTCCTCCTCCTCTTTCCCTTCCTCTCTTCTTCTCTCTCCTTCCCTCTGTCTTTATTTCTCTCACTTTATGTGTGTGAGTATATTTCTCTTGATGTGTATGAAGAGAGGGAAAGTGTTTATGTCAATCATGTCCCATAAATAAATTGTAATCTCTCTCTCTCTCTCTCTCTCTCTCTCTCTTTCTCCATATGCACGTGTGTGTTTATGTTTGCCTCCAACACCAAAAAATATTGTTCCCAATACAGATTGAGTGTCCAGTCAGCCATGTCAAATCATCAGCCTTCAAACAGCTATACTTAGTCATCTCATTCCATATCTAGAGCTGCATTATCATATGTCCTTCCTTTTTTTATGATCGTAAATTATGGAAGGATTTATGGTTAGCTAGCTTTCTCTACCTTTAAAACTATTAATTTATTGAGGTGGTCATGAAAATCTGTCTTTATGATTTTTTTTTTTAATCCTTCAACTGCAAAATTAAATTTCATGGTTATTCCTGTATTGATTTTGGTTATCAACCCAGAAACAGATTGGTATTTTCTGCAATTCACATTGCCTCAATAAATTCAATAAAAATTGTTTCAAAACATGATATTCCTCAACAAAAGACAATTGGTATATAAAACTGCTTTCCACAGTTAAAGTAATGAAATTTTTGAGTAGATATATCTGATTTCTGCAGTAAAAGGGTTAAACAATTTTTGTACTTTACTTTATTGTTTCTTGAGAGAGTCATTTTATCAATAAGAAATACTTGCTTTCATTCTGTTGTACATTTTTTAATGTTATTAGTCAACTGATTAACTCATTAACTAATAAACTAATCATCTACTTGATTAATCATTCAATCAATCATTCAATCAATCAATTAGTTAGTTTGTCAGTCCAGTTGTCATCACTTGCAACCTCTTCAGTGATGATCCCTTGTTACTCCCGACCTGTCTTGTATCCAATGTCATTGATAAGATAACAAATAGCGGCAATCAAACTCTGACAAACTAACATATTGATTGAGGGATCAAATCATTAATCAAACAATTTGTTAATTGCTTAATTTGTTAACTAGTTGATTTAATAAAAAGAAGTAAAATAGAACCAGTGCAAATGTTTCTTATTGCCAAAATTTTGTTTTATAGAGATCAAAAATAAAATACTTATTCAAAATTTTATGTTAATTTATGTTCCAAACACCAGCATAATAATTGCAATGTTATACTGATAAATTTTTCATTATTTTCAAAATTAATTCAAAGACTAGTAATGTATTTCAACTGAAACATCATGACCAAAGGGTGTTAATGATGAAATAGTTGGTTATTCTTCTGAATTCCTCCAAATTCTTGATTATTTAGAAAATTATTTGAAACATCAGCAATGCATTTCATTAGAAACATAGCAACAGAATGCTTAAATAAAAACAAAGGAAATCATAACTTTTCATCTTCTGTCATCTCAAAGTGTAAATGCAATTATTTATAAAACATCAATTATGTAGAATAAAATTAGGCAATGAAAAGGGCAGAAGAATGGAAGGGAAATAAAAATATGCATTAAAAATGGGAAAATTGCAGTTTTTGCAGCCAACCATAAAATGCAATTATTTCAATGTGATCGGAAATATTTATAAAAATTATGGCAGTCCATGTTTCCTTTAATTTAATGGTAGGTTGGCTAGATTGTAAATTCCAGTAGCAGGCTGACTGTTTTTTTTTTTTAAATATTGAATTTGCCATATATTTTGAATAAATCATTTTGTAATAAATAAATAAATAAATATGTAAACTTGAAATTTTTTCTTTGTTGTTTCATAAATTAGTTTTGCAGGTCACCTACAATGAAATTTGAAAATGACTTTTTAAAAATTGATAAATTAGTAAAATTTTTACTTTATACTACAAGTGAAAAACAGGTGTAAAAATGATGACTATGAACCAATGACTGAGCTTCTACATTATTGCTCAATCTCCTATAAAAAGCAATCAAATCACCCTCTACCATTTTAAAAGCAATCAAATCACCCTCTACCATTTTAAAAGCAAAAATATGGCCATATACAGCCTAAAAATACAGAATGGTTTGTATGATAAAAGTTGACTCAGAGATGCAAAACAATGACTATAAATTTAATAAGAGTTGTAATCATATTACTGTTGTCATCATGTCTATTATAACATTTTCAAATTTATTATAAGCGCAGGAGTGGCTGTGTGGTAAGTAGCATGCTTACCAACCACATGGTTCTGGGTTCAGTCCCACTGCGTGGCACCTTGGGCAAGTGTCTTCTACTATAGCCTCGGGCCGACCAAAGCCTTGTGAGTGGATTTGGTAGACGGAAACTGAAAGAAGCCCATCGTATATATGTATATGTGTGTGTCTGTGTTTGTCCCCTCAACATCGCTTTGACAACCGATGCTGGTGTGTTTACATCCCCATAACTTAGCGGTTCGATAAAAGAGACCAATAGAATAAGTACTAGGCTTACAAAGAATAAGTCCTGGGGTCGATTTGCTCGACTAAAGGCAGTGCTCCAGCATGGCTGCAGTCAAATGACTGAAATAAGCAAAAGAGCAAAGAGCAAAAGAGTTACCCAGAAAGTTAACCAATTTTGCCACTTCTATGAATTTCTTAAAAAGCCATTTTTTTCTCTTTTAATCTTTTTACTTGTTTCAGTCATTAGACTGCGGCCATGGTGATGCACTACTTGAAAGTTATAGTTGAACAATTGACCCCAGTACTTATTTGTTTTAAGCTTTGCATTTATTCTATCAGTCACTTTTACTGAACCACTAAGTCACAGGAACATAGACAAATCAATACTGACTGGAGACAATCACACATAGATATATATAAATATATAAATATATATATATATATATATGTGTGTGTGTGTGTGTGTGCGTGTATTGTGTTTGTTGACTTGTTGTACTTTCGCTAATCATGACATTGAAATTATTGTAATTTTAGTCCACGTTGTGTGTGGAGAAGTTTATGAATGAATGATTCAACAAGTAGAGAAATCTAAGGGGAGGTAATTGGTGATTGTTATTACTGGGGACATGGGAGGTAATTGTTCATCTTTCGGGGAGGGGATAAATATACACGAAAATTCAAAAGCTAAAGTAGTGAGAAGAAATATATACAGTGATGGGTATGTAATCATGAATTAAAATACGTACTGAGATCAAAGTTGGTTATGTATTCATATTTAGACATATTATGTATTTTTCGATGAACAAATTTTCTTTATTTAAACATTCCTGGAAGGCTCGGAATTCCTGTTCAAACAAGGAGTGAGGTTCACAATTAAAACCAACTTCGCTTATCTTTCTGAGAATCTAATTTATGTTATAACTTGCTCAAGTTGTGGACATAACTATATAGGACAGACAAGTATGACACTGAGACAGAGAACCACACTTCATAAGGAACAGATCTGGTTCCCGCAATACAGAGATTCCTTTGAGTGTATACATAGAGACATGTGCAGGTAATATACTCTCAAACTTCTCAGTTTTCCCAGTGCAAAAAGAATATGTATACAAGAACATTTAAATAAAGAAAATTTGTTCATCAAAAAATACAAAACATGTCTAAATATGAATGCACAACCAACTTTGATCTCAGTATATATTTTGATTCATGATCACATACCCATCACTGTACATATTTGTTTCACTACTTTAGCTTTTGAGTTTTTGTTTATATTTATCCCCACTCCGAAAGATGATCAATTACCTCCCCTGTCCCCAATACTAGCAATCACCAATTACCTCCCCTTAGATTTTTCTGTTTGTTGAATCACTCATTCAGAAACTTCTCCACACACAACATGGACTAAAATCTTCTTACGAAAATATGAAATTACAATAATTTCAGTGTCATGATTAGCGAAAGCGAAACTGGTCGACAAACTATAATATAGTAAAATATATTAAAAAATATATCAGAACTATGTAAAGTGTGTGCATTTTCCATTTTTTATTATATATATATATATATGCGTGTGTGTGTGTGTGTGTGTGTGTGTACACACAAAATATAAGGGGAATTCGTGAATGCAGGCAGGCTGTGAAGACAGCTCAAATAATCCTCACAGCCTTCCTGCATTCAGGAATTCCCTTATTTTCTGTAGATTACCACATGTAGCAATTATAAGTTTGTTTATTTCTCACATATATATATATATATGTATATGCATGTATATCTCATCATCATCATTTAACATCCGTTGTCCGTCCTGGCATGGGATGGATGGTTTGACCAGAGCTAGCAACCTGGTGGGGCTGCACCAGACTCCAGTCTGATTTGGCACGGTTTCTAATGCTGGATGCCCTTCCTAACACCAGAGTACTGGGTGCTTTTATGTAGTGTTGCATGGGCACTTTTACATGACACCACATGGATGCTTTTATGTGGCACCGCCACAAGTGCTTTACACCACCACAAGGATCAGTCTTAACACATCTGCTGCAGGGTATGGGTCTTCTTGAGTACAGCCAGGCACCAAGTATCTCAGTCCTTTGTCATCTTGCCTAAAAGGTTCATCTTCCTGAAGTCATTCTTCAGTACTTCGTCCCATGTCTTCCTGGGTCTCCCACTCCCACATGTTCCATCCACTTTGAGTTCATAGCAGAAAATGTTTTGACGAAGAATTAATGGAAAGTCATCTTCATTAACGCTTAGAGTCCATTTTTTCCATGCTGGATTCTTTCAGTTTTCATCTATCTAATCCACTCACAGGGTTTCAGTCGACCCGGGGCTAAAGGCTGAGTAATTACAAAGTTTCCTTTGCAATCACTTTGTCTTGAGTTTGATCTGACTCCTTGGAACCAGGGACAAGTGTTTTTACTACAGCCTTGAGTTGACCTATTAAGTGTGATTGAAATTTTACAGACAGAAAGTGTACAGAAGTGTATAGAAGGAAAAAACATTTGTTCACCATTTTTTTCTTTTTTAGTTACAATATATTCTTTTCTTACTTAAATTCTATTGTTTATTTCTTTCATATATTTCATTCATTTTATCACGGTATCAACCAAGCCATCAGATGCTGTTACACACTGCTAGTCACAATGCACTTCCTATTTTATCTTGATTGAGCCATTCTTTTCCATCTTAACTCAAATTGCTTAACCAAATCTTCTTCCCATCATCATAGGGGCCTTTCCTGATCTCTTGGATACCACATGGCAACTGCACAGGTCCACCTATTGTCTGTGAACCTTGTGACATGTCCAGTTCAGTGGAACTTATGCTTCAAGTACTCTGCAATCACATCAGTCACTCTGTTTCATTCTCAAATTATCTCATTATGTATGGTAAGAATATCGATTTTAATTGAAATTATTTCAAGAAACAGTTAGGTTTATAATAGCCAGACTTTAGTGTTATTTATTTCAGTTCTACAACTTTTTTCTTTTTTTTCTTTTACTTGACTGCGGCCATGCTGGAGCACCGCCTTTAGTCGAGCAAATCGACCCCAGGACTTATTCTTTGGAAGCCTAGTACTTATTTTATTGGTCTCTTTTGCCGAACTGCTAAGTTACGGAGACATAAACATACCACCATCAGTTGTCAAGCGATGTTGGGGGGGGACAAACACAGACACACAAACACACACACACACACACACACACACACACACACATGCATATATAAGAAGTCCGTCGTATATATGTATATATATATATATATATATATATATATATATATATATACATATATACGACGGGCTTCTTTCAGTTTCCATCTACCAAATCCACTCACAAGGCTTTGGTCGGCCTGAGGCTATAGCAGAAGACACTTGCCCAAGGTGCCACGCAGTGGGAATGAACCCGGAACCATGTGGTTGGTAAGCAAGCTACTTACCACACAGCCACTCCTGCTGACAGTGTCTAAAATTTTACCTTTGATAAAAGATCAGAGCTATCAACAGCACTTAAAATTATATCCAAATATGATTTAATATATACATTTTTTTCCTGTTACCCTATTCTCTTGAACTAAAGCAAGATTATCTGTAACCATTACGAACTTTTGCAGCATCTGTGATGACTTGAATATTTCAACTTCTATTAACTTCAAAATATTCATAAAGGAAAACAGCTTTTCTTTTTTCTTTTTCTTTCTTTTTTTTTTCTCTAAATCAAGTTTAGAATTTATTCTAAAATCAATGAAATATATCTCAATTATTTTAATATCCATATCAAATTTAATCTTAGTTCTAATTATATTTTTAATGCTTTATTTAAAATTAATGTTAAGTGCAATGGAGAGATAGTAAGCTCCCAATAAATTGAGACTGTAACCTAAATTCGATTCATAAACATAGCTATTTTACTTAATTTACAAATGCTCCACTTCTACTCCTTGTGATCAATAGAAACACTCGCATATAGATGGAATTTCTCTTGATCAAAGGTCAAGCAGTTGATTCTAATTATTGTACATGTACATAAGGTGAATATATATTTTATATGTTAATATTTTCAATGTAAATGTAACATTGATAAGTCAAGGCATCCTCAATTTTAATTCTTGCTTATATTTATATGATATTGCTTATTTCATAAAATACCCTTGAAAAAGTCAAGAATGTTATTGAAACTGAGTTGTCCTTCTTTATAACTATGTAAGAAATACATATATTTTTATTGAAATCTCTATTGCAAAATTCAATAAAATAAATTATAATTAAGCTGAGTTTTAAATTTAAAATAATCAAGACAAATGAAAATATTTTTCAGTTTATAGCAACATGAATTATTAGCATGTGAATAAATGTGAGCTCTTTTTTATTTATCTAAAATTAAAGAATTTATCTAAAAATATATACTTATCAACTTTCACATTCTAATACCTAAATATTCTGTTCAAATTGGGATTCATTTTTGAATAAAGCCAATGGAAAATAGTGAAAGCGAAAACAAAAAGGAAAACAAATTAGTTTGATATAATTTTAGCAGTCAATTTTTGTCTTAAATACCTTATATCAGAAGATAACTTAGCCATCTGAGAAACAGTGCTACTATTAAGAAATTGACAGACTCCATAACTAATAGGGGTTTTGAAGTTATCCATCAAAATGGCACTCATGTGGCTAAATAATTCATTATGTCAATAAATGTTACAAAATTATGATGGTTTTCTGTTAAATATATACACAATGTATGTTTAATATGTATCATTACCCTTCATTTTATGAAAAAAATGTCTAGATGGGTTATTTTCATTCAAAAGCTATTAGCGTGGTTCACCCAAAAACTAAAGAATCTGAAATAAAAAAGAAAGGACTTTACGAAGAATAATGAAAACATAACAATGGCATTGCCATAGTGTACAAACCAAAATCGATTCACAGAAAACTGAGAAATCCTAATTTTCACTCCTAATCTATTAGTGTGGTTCTGGGTGTAGTTCAGAGGCAGGAGCATCTTTCTTTGGAAGCAGAATAATTGAAAGCTTTAAGAAGGCTGTTAGTTTGTTTCCTTTATAAATCTCAAACAAATACAATTGCAGTGTGGAAGACATAAGTTAGCCATTCAGAAATACACAAAGGCTTCAATTAAACATTTATTTGCAATGGTGTCAACATTTTAATTTTTTTTTTTTTTTTTTCTGGCGGTGAACAGGTCACAGTTTCAAGTAACAAAAATTTTGAGACGATATTATATAATAAATGTGTTGTGTTTTTCTGAATGACTAACTTACATCTTCCACATTGTAATCGCTTTAGTTTCAGTACACAATCTCAGATTAAAAGACTTGCTATACAAGTACATCTCTGTAATCTCAAACTGATGTTTGTGGGAAAAGTAGACTTTTCTAGATGATTGCTATGTTATCTGAGTCTGGTGTTTTGTTTCTCTTAGAAGAACTCTAAATCTCCAAGTAAAAGCTATTCATATATATATGCTGTGTTGCTAACTCATCTCAGAAAAATACAATGCTTTGGTATAAACCTCATAAAAATTATGAAGACAAATGCTTGAGTATCTTAAATGGACAAAATATCCCTTCGGGCAAAAAGTCATTTAGTAGAACAGCAGATGTAGTTGGTTACATAAAGGTTCTAGATTTAATCACTGGTATATTACAGAAGTATTATTGCCCTGGGCAAATCAATGCATAGGGCCATATAGTATTTATTTAATGACAGCAAGTCACAACATACATAGATCAGAATTGGATCCCTGGACCTGTGAAGCTCCTGGGTGACTGCCCAATGTGTCCTTGCTTTAAGAAAACACTGCCTGGTGATGAAGAAACATAGTAATTGTGGTGTAAACTTATCTCAGAAAAATATATAAAACAAATTTGTATCTAATTTTCTTTTATATTAGATAAAGAAGTTTGTTTCAAGCAGAACTAATTTGAATTTATGTTTGAAATATGTCAAGCTAACAAGTACACCAGTATTAAGATTATATAAAAGACTCATTAAATACAATTTAACTATTAATCTAGAAATAAATTGTTTCCAATGTTGTTAGTCATGTAAAAATTATATAAACCAGACAAAACAAATTAAGCTAAAATAACAAGTATACTTCAAGGTTTTATTTCTTATTTAAGTGCATGGCTCAGTGGTTATAAGTTTGATTCCTAGACTGGACTGTGTGTTCTCAAACAAGACACTTTATTTCAGATTGCACCAGTTCACTCAGCTGTAGAAAATGAATTGCAATGTCACTGGTGTCAAGCTGTATCAGCCTTTGCTTTTCCCTTGGACAACATTGGTGGCATAGAGAGGAGAGATTGGTACACATGGGTGACTGCTGGTTTTCCACAAAACAACCTTGCCTGAACTGTACATATATATATATATATATATATATATATATATATATATATATATATATATATATATATATATATATATATTTGTATATATATAAGTAATGTTCGTAGTTACTTCAACATGGCTGTCTTTTCGAACAGACCTTACTGTGATTTTTTAACCTCTAGCTGGTTAACAAAACACAGCTGCTTCTGAGATATTGCAAGCAGGGGAGTAAACCCCTGCCATCTTCTAGCAACAGGACCAGCAGACCAGCCTGGTTTCAGGCTATTTCTGCCTCGCTTCAGTACTGAACACTTTCTCTGCTAAAGATATATTCTTTATTATGATAATATTTATTGGACATAGAGAGGAAAATACAGGACATCACAAACAAAAAGTGTTCATGGGTTCATAAATGAGTTTTAAAAATATGATGACATATTTAAATCTAATTAAAAATTTTTAAACCTTGGCCATCAAGTCCACTGGCTACACCATACTATTTTACTATGGTTGAGATTAAGCAGGGTCATTCACCTTCAACTTTCTTTCCACATCCTTCCATCTTTTTCCACTTTGCAACAGATGTCTTTTCCCACTTTGTGACATGTGTCTTTTTTCCAGCCCTATCTTACTTTTCAGATGATATCTGAAGTAGTATAGCAAGCCAGGGCCAGAGATGAATGTTCCCGTCGCTACTCCTTTCATTCTAGATTTCCATATACACTCTTTCAGTACTGCAATTGTGCATAAGAAACACGCCTTACCTTCCTTTGACAGTCTGGGTGGCAGCGTAATCTTAATCATGGACTCAGCTGATAACTGTACTCTTCCCAGATGCGACAGGATGTGTTCTGCGTAAATTATTAAGCCCGAAAGCTCCAGACACTGAACAAAGGAATGCAGAACAGTCTCATCATCCTGCCCACACCTTGAGCATGCCGGTGGCACAGACATTCCATGCCTAGATGGTTTATCACAAACAGGTAAAGTACTTCTATAGCACTGCCAGGCCAGAGACTTCAGGTAGTTATCCAGGTACCCTGGCCCAAAAGTTCTTTTGAACAGGTTGGCTAACTGGCCCTCATTGAGCCCTAGAGCCTCTCCTAGGATGTCATCCCTCTTAAACTCTACTAGCCCACTATAGAGTATTGAGGTGGTACTCCCGCCCGCTGCTGGCCTTGCCCACATTGTGGATTAGCATGAGTACTTGTCGGCACTCTTTTTGCCATTCAGTCAGGTTATGTCTTTTTATGAAACTGGGTTTAAACTTGTCTGAGGCCCATCATGGAAAGAACGTTTCTGCCAGCGGATTCCACACCTGTTCACCTTCCAGGTAGAGCCAGAGGTGCCTCAGTCTCAGCACATGTCTACACATCATCAGCCACAGCATCCCTAACACACCCTTTAGTGGTTTTTAGCAGCAGATGGAGCACCTCACAAGCGGTTTCCCTCCCCTCCACAAAAAGCATAAGAGAAGACATTCCAACTTGTTTAACCATGAATCAGAGCAACGGACAACAGTCAGACAGTAGGTGATAACAGATGCAATATACACCTGTACTACCTCCACCCTCCCTTTCAGGGATAGCGCCCTTCCGGACCAGGTCCAAGTTAGGCTGGCCACCCTGTCTGCCACCTCACTCCAATTCGTCTCCGTCTGAACAAAATTTATTGAGGCAGATTTTCTATGCCTTGGATGCTCTTCTTGATATAATCAACCCTCACCTGTTTCAAAATAAGTTGATATTTCCGTTTGCCCTGTTCACACACAAAACAACAACATAATGGCCACTTATTATTCCATAGGAGACTGTAAATGAATGACACTGCTTATATGATGGTAACATCTGATTACAACTAAGATGTGTCAAAGGGAGACACAAAGACACACACTTATGCATACCTGCAAAGATACACCTGTATTCAAGACACACCTGTATTCAAGACACACCTGTATTCAAGACTGACTTATTTCTGTTCTGGCCACCAAATCAACTTATAAAACTTTGGCAGACACAACATGGCCCTTCAGTAGGACTGAACCTGATGCCATACAGCTACAAAGCAAACTTCATAACCACATAGCCATACTTGCACTTTCACAAAAAATTGATTTTATGAACTAACTTGTGTATCTATAATGTAAAATATTCTTTTCTAATCTAGGCACAAGGCTCGAAATATTGGGGGAGGGGACCAGTCGATTAGATCAACTCCAGTACACAACTGGTATTTAATTTATCGACCCCGAAAGGATGAAAGGCAAAAGCTGATCTCAGCAGAATTTGAACTCAGAATGTAAAGACATGAAATACCGCTAAGCATTTTGCCCAGCATGCTAACATTTCTGCCAGCTGGCCACCTTAATATACTGTAAAATATTAAAGCTATTTTTTCCCATTTATTTTGCTTTTATCATTATTCTGATTTTTGGACTTTTACATGTAAGTTTCCATTTTGTAATTCCATAAAACTATCACAATTTTCATAGAAAAGAGAAAATGTGGAACTTTTCTTTAGTTTTTGTATGTAGGTACAGGTGTGGCTGTGTGGTTAGAAGTTTGCTTCCCAACCACATAGTTCTGTGTTCAGTTCCAATGTGTGGCACCTTGGTCAAGTGTCTTCTACTATAGCCTCAGGCTGACCAAAGTTTTGTGACAGAAACTGAAAGAAACCCGTCATGTGTGTGTATGTGTATGTGTGTGCCTTTGTCTGTGTTCACCCCACCCCCATACCACTTGACGTCCCTGTAACTTAGTGGTTCAACAAAAGATACTGCTAGAATAAGTACCAAGCTTAGCGAAAAATAAATACTGGAGTTAATTCATTCAATTAAAAATTCTTCAAGGCGGTTCCCCAGCATGGTCACAGTCTAATGACTGAAAAATGTAAAAGATAAAAGATAAAAAATATATAATACTTGAAATAATGGAAACACAACATTATCTTTCGTAGACACCATATGTGATGTCACCTCATTTACCACAGACGAAGTATTTTGTCCAACCTATGCCAGTACAGGAGAATGGATCTTGAAATAGTTGAAATATGAATGATAAACATTCTGAGCAATTTATGTACATGTATGGAAATTGGATGCCTGGGCAGACAAAGAACACCTGGTATAGAACAGTTATGTAAGGTAAAGAACCCCTTCAGTCATGAATGACCATGGGATTGCACCTAAAAAGTTCCCTTCCAAAGCACAAGTCCGGGCAAAGTTATTTAGGTAAGACCAGCAGTCACTGATGTATACCAGCCTCTCCTCTCCATGCCACTAATGTTATCCAAGGGAAAGGCAAAGGCTGATACAGCTTGGCACCAGTGACATCACAACTCATTTCTACAGCTGAGTGAAGTGAAGCAATGTGAAATAAAGTATCTTGCTGAAGAACACAATAAACAGCCTGGTCCAGGAATCAAACTCACTACCTCATGATTGTGTGCCTGACATTCTAACCACTGAGCAGTGTGCTTTCTAAAGAACAGTTAAGAGATAGCTGAAATACAAATACATGTAGCATAGAATAAAAGACAGAATGGTAAAATTATAGTCTGGATAATGCTGAATTGCCAAGGCCTTATTTTCCAGCTGAGAAGAGAATTTGAAAGTAAAAAAATTCAGAGATAAACTGTACAAAATACAGCACAACTATAGATGTATGTTCATCCCACCCTACAGCCGAAACTTGTTTCCTCATAACTTTCTGAAAAATGGATATTTTTTTGATGAAATTTTCAACAAATACATTTCAGATGGTGTACATTACAATTATATTGGAATTTGATGTGAGCAACAAAAAAAAAAAAAACTGGCTGATGGAGGATGGGGGATAGATAATTCGCACACCTCACCAAAATATATGGAGAAACATAAATATCTAACCCCACTCCAAAATTTTCGTACATAACAAATACTGATATAATCATAATCTTCACCATCTAAAACATGTTTGTAGGAAATTTTATTTAAAAATATCTATTTTTCAAAATGTTATGAGGAAATAAGTTGAGATGTGTGAATTATCTGAAACTTCTCTCCATCTCTCAAAAACAATTTCCATAACAAATTTCAATACAACCCTTATTTACACTGTCTAAATTGTATCTCTGGAAAATTCTATTAAAAAATATCCATTTCAGGAAATTATAAAGCAAGTTAACTAGTAGAGAGGCACACATCTGTAGCTATGCCCTAAATACATATAACAGAGTTTATTAATTTATTTAAAGTTGAGACTACACTCTTTTATTACTCTGAGTTTACTGTTGTTTAAACATTATTGCAGCAGTTGTGTGTTTGCTTGTCTGAATGCAGTGGTCAGTTATTGGTCAAGTGTAGTGTTTTGGTGTCACTGCTATAATTAGATGTTGGCACCAGAAGTACTATAACAACCAGTTCCTGCTACAAGTGGAATTCTAAGCTAACAAAGAACATTCTATGTGGTCAGTTGGCCTGCTAAAAATAGTAGTCAATTCTCTCACAAACCACACCCTGAAGGAAAGAGAAAATATGAGCTTAGATATACTGTATCTGAGATGCAAAATTAGATACAATGGTCATGGCTGGAATGCCTTTTGATCATTGGTCTGCTTCACTACAGCCAACATAATGCTTTAAAAGCACCAAGTAGAATTCTGTTCTGCTTTTAGTTGAAAAGGCCCTTTAACTCTTTAGCATTCAGATTACTCTGCCAAATGTAAAGCTTATTTATTCACATTGTTTTGAATTAATCAAGCATTATCTTATAGCTTTAAGATTTCAATGTTGTTTGTTTAGTTTTAGAATGACATTGCAGGGCAGGTGTGAGAGGCTGAATCTGATGGGTTTGAACATAAAACAAGTAGAATATTTAGCTTAGATGTGCTAAAAAGTTAACAATATGTTTGTTGACATGTTTTCATTTCAGCACTATACTTCTCTTCTGTCAAATATTGCAAAATGTTACATGAAAATGTACTCTGTTGCAAGACACAAAATCCATTATTATAAGGAATTGCAGTTTCAATTATAGGCTATCTTATAGATGTGTACATCTGGCATTGACAATGATTGTTAAAAGTATATTGTCTCCAGTTTACCTAATATATAGAGTGTCAACAGTACACTTAATCAACTGTCATTGTAGATACCATTTGGTAAATAGGGTTTTTTTTTTTTTCTTCAAGAACAAGATTTCACATTTCCTAAGTATAAATTTCTAGCTGAAGCTCAACTTTGTGTGACAGCTGGTTTCAATATGCTGTTTAGATTGGAATACAATAATGACCACATTATTATTTTTTCTTTTTTTTTTACTGTGTTTGGAAATCTTGTTGGATTTCTTTTCCTTCTTTTTAACTTTTGAACAACTGAAATTTATAATAACATTTCAGAATTATGGTTGAAATGCCAAATCTGTTAGATCATCATCATCATCGTCATCATCGTCCTCGTCGTCATCATCATCGTCATTGTCATCATCATCATCATCATCATCATCATTTTAACGGGCCTTCACTTTTCTATGCTCACATGGTTCAGTCAGAATTCATTCACATAAGTTTTCTATGGTCAAATGTCCTTCTTGTGGTCAACCCCCAATTTTTTCTAAGGAAGGTAATATTTCCCTCATGACCAGACAAGTTTTTACAGTAGATTGGAGACGAATGACACCATTTGTATGATGGTAACATTCAATTACAATTGTTACATGATGTCAAAACAAGGTGGCACACACACACACACACACACACACACACACACACACACACACACACACACACACACACACACACACACACACACACACGCACGCACACACACACACACACACACACACACACACACACTCACTCACTCACTCACTCACTATCTGCAAACAAGAGTTCTAAAGCTAAGTAATGAGAAAAGTAAGGTTGGAAAGAGATGCCAAAATTAGAAAAGGGAAATAAAGATAAAAATCTATTCACCTACTCACATAACATGCATTGTTATATCAACCATTCATGGATTATTTGAAACAGCCATAAAGACAAGACAGGCTTATTTCATGTAAATTTTATGTACAATTTTTCATGCAGAATACATTCCTAACACTTGCCCGTCATTCTACTTATATATATATATATATATATATATATATATATATACACACACACACACATACACATACACATATCAAGAGAGATAGGATGAAAACAACCTGTCTCCAGCATGCTTGAAGTAGTACCGATACCTTCAAAAACGACGAAAAACTCCTGCTAAATATACTCATGGCTGAAAGTGGGCTAGTAAGAGAAAATTAAAAAGACCTCACATTAATTGTGAATTGGTTTCAATTTCTGGATTAAAGCAAAAAGTAAGCTTTCTTCTTTCGTCAACACAATACATGGGGGGAATTATAAGTCCAAATAATTGTACATACCATCCAAAGCAAGTTCACACGTCTACATAAAAAAATCTGCTCATACAGATCCAAGGAAAATCATATTTATATATATATGTGTGTGTGTGTGTGTGTGTGTGTGTGGAGGTGCAATAGCCCAATGCTTAGGGCAGCAGACTCGCGGTCATAGGATCGCGGTTTCGATTCCCAGGCCGAGCGTTGTGAGTGTTTATTGAGCAAAAACGCCTAAAGCTCCACGTGGCTCCAGCAGGGGATGGTGGCAAACCCTGCTGTACTCTTTTACCACAACTTTCTCTCAGTCTTACTTCCTGTTTCTGTTGTGCCTGTAATTCAAAGGGCCAGCCTTGTCACACTTTGTGTTACACTGAATATCCCCGAGGACTACGTTAAGGGTACACGTGTCTGTGGAGTGCTCAACCACTTGCACGTTAATTTCACAAGCAGGCTGTTCCGTTGATCGGATCAACTGGAACCCTCGTCGTCGTAAGCGATGGAGTGCCAACAACAATATATATATTCGTTTTCTGAAAAGGCAACGTTTTGGATTTACAATACTTTTGCATAATAGCAACAATGTATATATATATATATATGAGACCTTCGTACATTGGGCCTCACCGAGGCGATGACTACTGACCGAGACCTTTGGAAATGTGCTGTGCGTGAGAAGACCCGGCAAGCCAAGTAAGATCGTTGCCAGTGCCCCTGGACTGGTTCTTGTGCGGGTGGCACATGAGATGCACCATTTTGAGCGTGGCCGTTGCCAGTACCGCCTGACTGGCTCCTGTAGGATTTTCGAGCGAGATCGTTGCCAGTGCCCCTGGACTGGCTTGTGCGGGTGGCACATAAAAGACACCATTTCGAGCGTGGCCGTTTTCGTGCGGGTCACACGTAAAAGCACCCACTACACTCTCTGAGTGGTTGGCGTTAGGAAGGGCATCCAGCTGTAGAAACTCTGCCAAATCAGACTGGAGCCTGGTGTTGCCATCCGGTTTCACCAGTCCTCAGTCAAATCGTCCAACCCATGCTAGCATGGAAAGCGGACGTTAAACGATGATGATGATGATGATGATGATGATAAACATACACACATGAGATAATTGTTGTGAAACACTCTCCTCTTAACATTGTAATATTCATAGATCTACTAATGATGGACATATCTTTGCTAAATAGAGACCACAACACTATTTCTTTATAAATTCACAAAGTCTTCATCAGTGAAGAGTTTTTTTTTCCTAACAGTTGGGTAAAATGTAAGACTAAATCCTTCATTGGGCATGAGCGAAGTAATCTCACAGACCTAAAACAATCATTATTATTTCTTATCTATGAGAGTCAGCTGTGATCATTATGATTGAGAATCTTAGCATAGTGATCTAAAAATGTATTTTGTAGCAGCTGCAATTAATAGCTCAAAATGCAAGGCAGCAGCAGTATGAGGAAGAACAACAGCCACAGACAATTCATTTAACTTTGACAGGGAAGGAGAAAGAGCCTTATGATAATCCATAAGAAGAAAAAATAAGAAATGATAGACTATATTACATGATCAAGGAGAACTTAATTTTTTCCAAGACACTAGTCTCCATGGAAGAAAAATGAGACTGTTCATTTTGGACAAGTCTACATCATAAATCAAAATATTGCAAATCATTATCACCACTGCCACAACCACCAGCATCTATTTATGTCTGCTTTTCCATGATGGCAAGAGATGGATGGTTTTTCTGATGCAATATTTTACAGCCAAATGCCTTTCCTATGTGCCAACCCTTTTAGTTCCCTCTTACAACTTGCTGGACTATGGTGTGTCCCTTCTAAAACTGAGATTACATGGTGGTATATACAAATAAACTTAATGAACATTGTGTGGTACCTTAGGAAAGTGTCTACTGCTATAGCCTCAGGCTGACCAAAGCCTTGTGAATAGATTTGATAGACAGAAACTAAAAGAAGCCCATCATGCGTGCGTGTGTCTTTGCATCTGTGTTTGTCTGCTGGTACCCCTTGACAACTGGTTTTGGTGTGTTTACATCTCCATAACTTCAACAAAAGAGACTGATAGGAATAAGTACCAGACTTAACAAAAAATAAGTACTAGGGTCGATTCATTCAACTAAAAATTCTTCAAGGTGGTGCCCCAGAACGGCTGCAGTCTAATAACTGAAACAAATAAAAGATAAGATTCATAAGTTGATGTACATAACAAGGGAGCCTCTACACAATTACTTGACTTACTAGAAATAGAAGTAAAATCTATCTCAAATAATATCATCTTGAACGAGAACACATTGGACAATATAGTGTTAGATAGGATATATCTGAAGAACAAAATGGAAGGGTCATGGCTGAGTTGCCTTTAATCTTAAGTCTGCTCAGATAGAGCTGCCTTTGGCCAAAACATCAACAACATACAATGATGTAACTATTAAGAAAGTAATAAAGAAGAGTGCCTATTACATGATACCTCTTAACTCTTTACCTGCAAAATTAAATTTCATGGTTATTCCAGTAATGATGTTAAATATCTACCAAAAAAAAAAAAAATAGACTTGGTATTTTCTTTAAGTCATGTTGCCTCAATAAACTTGATATATCTCAACAAGAAATAATTTCAGACATGACATTCCTCAACAAAAAGTAGGTTGGTATGTAAAACTGCTTACCACAATTAAGGGTAATTAAATTTTGAGCGAATATATCTAATTTCATCAGTAAAAGAGTTCAGAAACCAGTTAGTCTTCGGGATGTTCTTAAAGTAACTTAATTGTTGGAAACTACTGAAAGATAAGGAAAAGAAACAGTAAATAAACACTCGAGTAGAAAGTAGAAAAGAGTGAGAAATTACTGAGAGTAACAAAGTTTCTAATTTCTTCTGATGTTTCTAACTTCTAAGTTTCTAATTTCTTAAGCATCATAAGTAATGAGTATGCAAAAAGCAAAAAATTCAAGAGGAGGGTGTTTTCTTCTGGTCTGTAATCTTTCAGTTCTGACTTTTTCAATAATTTCTTCTTCAGATTCATCCATATTTATGAAGAACATTAATGCAAGGGCCATCTTACCACCCCAGTTTTCTTTTGTCAGGGGGAGGGGGCAGTTAGATACATAATCTTTGATGCTTAAAACATACATGCCTGAAGAAATTTTTCTTTTTTTTTTGGTGCACAAGATAATTTCCAACTCTACTTTGTAGGAACACTGTAAAGAATTTAGAGGGTTCAGTTTTACATCAAAGCAAAGAAAGGGTAATCTTAATCCAACTATAATTATCAAGAAATTTTATAAAATACCTGCCCATAACTAAAGATGTTGATGAACTTATTGATTCTTAAAACACAAACCAGGTCTTAAACTTGAAGCAAGAGAATATAGTCAATTATATTGATTTCAAATTTTGGCACAAGGCCAGTAGTTTCAGGAAAGTGGGTAAGTTGATTACATTGATCGCAGTACTCGACTGGAACTTGTTTTATCAACCCTGAAAGGATGAAAGGCAAAGTTGAACTCAGCAGAATTTAAACCCAGAACATAAAGATGGACAAAATGCTACTAAGCATTTTGCCCAGTGAGCTAACGGTTCTGCCGGCTCATCACTTTAATATAGTTGGTTATATTAACTACAATACTTAACTGATACCGTACTTTATCAATGCCAGAAGGATGAAAGACAAAGTTGATTCTGGCAGGATTTGAACTCAGATTGTAAATAAATGCAGCTGTACCATTTCTATCAATGCATTGTATAAATATTGAGATGATTTATTGTATGATATTAACCAACATCATTCCAAAGAAAACAACATTAGCAGAATTAATGATGTAATTGAATATGAAACTATGCAGTGAGTCACAAAAAATATTTGTAAAAAAATATTTTAAAGTCTATTTTCTTCTTGAAAATGGAATTTTCATATTAAAAGGGATTACTTCTGGTGAGGAGTAGAACTTAATTCCTTCAGTTTTTTTGTGAATTAAAATTTTGAATATAGTTTATGAATCACATCAAAGGATTATAGAAGGAAAGAATTGTTATAATAAAAAATATGGTAGCTAGGAATGGATTCCAACATTGTCTGGGAATTATAAAGTGGTTTATATTGCTATACAAAGAGCAATACCAACAAATGTGTACCTTTTAGAACATCTTTGCCAAGAAACCTTTTACATGCAGTACAGCAAATATGAAAATATATGGATTGATTTTTTGCAGGAGACAGCATCATAGTAATTATTGATCAAGTTAGTTATGACCAGAAATTCATATAGCATAAAGTATCACCAGTGTTGCTGTTATATTGTGCTTGACTCAGACATTTGTAATTTCCAGGTTTACATTTTACATAGTATCAGAATAAGTAGGCCTCAGTTTGTAAATGTCAGCTCCACAACACTTTGTGAAGAACATAATCAGGTGATTTCAAGAGTCTAGAAGATTCTCTAGATAAAATACATTAAGACAGCAAAGTGTTGTGCAAAATGTGATGGTTGGGTATAACTGTTTGGATGCTGACAATTTGGCACAACTGACTGGATATTCAATCTATTTTGGCGACAATATATATATTTTTTCTAGTACTTGAGATAAATATGCACACATGCATGCAGAAATATATACATACAGATTCAATGAGTGAGAAAGGGAGAGAGAGGAGAAAAAGAGAGAGAAGGAGAGGGTAGGGACGGAGGAGAGGGGAAAGAAAGAGGAAGAGAGCGGGGAAAGAGAGAGCGGGGAAAGAGAGAGCGGGAGAGAGGGGAGAAAGAGAGAAGGGGAAAGAGAGAGTAAGAGAGAGAAGGCAAAGAGAGAGGGAAAGAGAGAGACATTACACATACAAACATAATTAGAAGCTCACACACATAAACAGAAAGAGAAAGAATGAGAGAAACATTAACACATCAGATGTCAAATGAGTCAGTGCCAACTCCACAATGCCAGCCAGGCAGTGCCAAAATGTCTCAGATCCAGTGTTGAGTAAGTATCTGTAAGAAAAGCAGTATACAGATTGCTTCTTTCATTGCATAGAATAATAATCCATCATCATTTGAATGGTTTACTATTCTTGTTATTTTTGCTATTATTAAAGATCTCTCTTAACTGCTACAGACGGTATATATGCTCCATTTACAGAATTCCATGCAAATTTGTCTAATATCAAAAGATCTTCTACTCCCATTTGTAACAAGTCTCACTCACAATTACCCAAACTACTCAGACAATGATGAGACCCCTTTGGTCAGCCTGCTTTTAATCTCATTTGGTGCTATGGAAACTTCTTCAGCAAGTGTGACCAGTCTCCAAATGAAAATGCTCCAAACAAACCCATCAGTCTACTGGAAGCTTCACTCACTCTTTGTCTTTTACTAGCTATCTGCTGACATGTACAAATATATAAAATTGTCTCACAGATGTTGAATAATGTGTTATACACCCCACCCTAATTCTATTTCCACTGAGTCAGCATGCTACCACTACATTATACATACTCCTCTACCACAATGTGAGCATTTTAAGCAGTATGGTTAAGTACTCCACCTACTCCATAGCATTATGGAGAGACATGGTCCAACAACTATAGTCAAAGCAGTGCTTTCAGGGTGAAGACTCCTCAGCGACAATCTAGAGGAGTAGTACCATGTGTTTGGGAAGCAAACACCTTACCTCACAATCACATTATATAACTATTCAGTGATTGGTACATTTATATCAGCTCCACTTTAAGCATTATATTAAAAGAATAGCTTTTATATATTAGAATTACTAAAGAGTTGCAGTACAAGTCCTTGTATAAATAGTAAAGACTTACAACAGCGTTTGGACTCTGTAAGTTAATTAAACAGTATCCACAACTTACAGTCACACTAAGAACTGTATCTGTTTGCTTATAAACCCTTGTTTATTCTTGTGGGTCTCTGTAGACAATGCTGTTGTTCAAGTGATTCTTGGTCACCAGGTTCATTCTCTTGTAATATCTCATTATCCTCATTGACACTTTCATCAGTGATTAAACTTTGGCTCACATTTAAGCTTTTGATGACAATCTATATTAGAAGATTGTCTTACTTTTACCTCATGCTATAAGATTAACATCATATATGGTCTTCATGAGTATTTTTAATCCACTTAGAGATGTGACTCAGATCAATCAGCTCTTTTTCTCACAAACAAAGAACTTAGTCAAATCAAAGTTTGGTTGTTGCTTTCCTGGTTGACAATCTTCAAAGTTAATATAATCACCAACTTCTATATTTGAGTATTTGGTCTTCTGATCAGCAGAATATTTCAAATATTTCATGCTCTATTATCATGATTATCTCACTTCATTCTTTTGTTTGTTACAGGAATTTCATACTATGTACATTTGTAAGATAAAAAGTGATTTGTGAATAGCATAAATAATGCTATCTTTGTTGATAAATAAGGAGTGTTCCTGGAGCACAATAAAACTTTTGAATTTCTCTCTTCCACTATTTGCTGTCTTGATATTATAATTTAATTTCTTTGTCAATGAGTACAACAAATCTTTCTTCTTGAGCATTTCCTTAATGATGATTTAGGGTGTAGCTTTGTATTGTGCTCCTCATTGATCTAAATGCTCTTTAAACTCACACACTCACAATTTATAAACTATGAACCACTGTGAGAAACATTTCTCTTTGGAATTCCTCAAACTGTAAAGACAAAAACTTTGCAGCTAGCTAAATTCTGAGTTTCAATTGATTTCAGGATAAATATCTCCAGTTATCATGATGCTACACAATAATCACTAATACTGAGACTCCACTGGATAGCTGACTTTTGAAATCCAACCCTTCCTCTTCTTCATCCACAGGATCATGGGGCTGGAGTCCTCAGGCACCTCTCACCTATCAGAGTTTTGAAATTTAAATGTAATTTCTAGCATTGTAAATACATTGTTTAGGGCTTCAACAATTCAGATATTTCAAGTCATATATATATGAAACTATTTCTAAATTTCAACTCTACAACTTTCTCAGTATTGGGCCACCATACTTTTTAGAAGTTACTTTGTTTTACCCATTCCAACACAAGATATATAGGCAATGTCTAGTCCTTTTGTTCCATATGCAAAAGGAATGATAATTAAGTTTCCTAGTAGAACAGTATTTGATATCTTAGTAAGCACTCATAAGCAAATAAGTTCTAACAGCTGAATGCACCAATTTGCAGTGCTTTTACTATTACTGGAGTCATCAAATCTTTCTTTGGATTTTTTTAACACATTAGATCAGGCCATTTTAAAAATTATATTTGCAATTACAAAAATCAACATATCATTAACAATGATTGACTTCATTAACAATGATTGACTTCATTAACATACTCTGTTGTTATTATTGGTTGATGTGACAGTATACTTGCAGGTCTGTAGATGTCTTTTATGAACTATAATTAGCAATCATAGAACATCGCTCTAAGTCATCAACAAAGTATCCTCAGTAAAGGCTTTTCTTTTTCATTAAATAATATTGTTTTCAAATTCTGGCAAAAAGCCAGTAATTCCAGGGGAGAGGCTAAGTCAATTATATCAACCCCAGTGCTCAATTGGTACTTATTTTATCAACCCCAAAAGTGTCAGATGGAATTTGTTGAGACAGATCTTCTATGGCTGGAAGCCCTTTCCATTGCCAGCCCTCACCTGTTTCCAAGAAAGGTAATACTTCTTCATTGCTGAACATGTTTTCATAGAAGATTACACCCAAAGAACACTGCATGTATAACAGTGACTCATTTACAACAATAATGGGACATCAAGACATGCACACATACATACAGACACATATATACATATATATTTAAAAAATGAATATAACAGTATGTGTGTTTTAAATGTTTAAATAGCCATTACAACACTTTCACATTGCTATTGATGGGCTTCTTTCAGTTTTAATCTACTAAATTCACTCAAAGGCTTTGGTCAATCCCAGATTATAATAGAAGACACTTGTCCAAGATGCAATGCAATAAGACTGAACCTGGAACCAAGTGGTTGAAAAGCAAGCCTCTTAACCACACAGTCACACCAAAAACAATATATAATCAAATAAAGTTTTCCAGCATTTTATGAAAACCAGGTTTTGGATATCATCTTCTTCAAAAAGCCATATTTGTTCAGCATAGGACCACACCCAAATGATTATAACCAACTGAATCCCATAATGTATAGCCATCAACGTTTTTCAATGTTATCCAGTTTTAATAAATATTTAGTTTCTCCTAAATGTTTCTTTACATCAAATATAATTTCACATCACAGGTTGTATTACCGGTTTTACACGATGATTGACTGATAATTTTAACATAAAGTTTTTATTTTATCAATGCCTTTGAACACTTCAGGTAATTGTTTGGTAATTGAATTATGTTTTGATACTGAGCGAATATTGATGTAGTTTTATTTTAATCAATCCAAGTGAAAAAGTTATGTCATGACCCAATAAACAGCCACCAGTTATATAGATTCAGTTATAAATATCTTATGAATGACATGAATTGAACTAATTTCAAGTGTAGTGTGACATGAATAACTTCATGTAATGCTAGAGGTGCAATTGAGCCACAGACAAATATCTTGTTTTGTGTAATTGAACGATTGTTTCAGAATTCAATACCATGGTTTTATTAAATGTTGCTTTATCAATTAAATATCATGTTGCTCTGGAATCAATAATGAATATATTTGACTACACCATCAACTTTTAATTGTTGTTAAGTTGATCACCAACCTTAGTCTGAAATATAAATTCATTGTTGCTGAGTGTCAGTACTTTGTTATGTGTCTTATAATACTTTCTGCTTTAAATATAAGGCCTTAAATTTTAGAGGTAAGAGTTAGTCGATTACACTGCTCCCATTGCTCAACTGGAATGGCTCAGTGGTTAGAGTGTCAGGCTCAGTCATGAGGGAGTGAGTTCAATTCCCAGACTGAGCTGTGTGTCATGTTCTTGAGCAAGACATATTATTTCCCATTGCTCCAGTTCACTGAGCTGTAGAAATGAGCTCCAACATCACTGGTGCCAAACTGTATCGGCCTTTGCCTTTCCCTTGGATAATATCAATGGAATGGAGAGGGGAGCCTGATATGCATGGGTGATTGCTGGTCTTCCATAAACAACCTTGCCACGACTTGTGCTTTGAAGGATAACTTTCTAGGTACAATCCCATGGTTATTCATGACCAAAGGGTGTCTTTACCATTTACTTATTTTATTGAAAAGATGAAAGGCAATGTTGATCCTGGTGCTGGTGTGCTAATGATTCTGCCAGCTTACTGCATTTATGTAACTTAAAACAATTGATCTTCACACTGGCATGAGCAGGAATGTTACTCAAGTTCAGAAACTGAGAAACTGAGGTTTCCTCAATTTTCACATACTTGAGAAATGGCTGATATGTTTTAACGAGTTACAGATTTCTCCTTGCCAAACCAACATATAGAATTAGAAGTTATGAAATTCAAAATCAACTACATAGTAGAGCATTCATCATGAATTAATACTACCTAATAAAATCGATCTTACTTTCGTTTTAAGTAACATGTTTTCTTCTATATGTCTTGGCCATTGTTTAACTAGATCATATATATAGCAGCTGAATCTGCCTCAAAATACACTCTACCATCATAATGGCTTCACATTTTGGCACAAAGCCAGTAATTTCGTGGGTTGTGGGAGTTAGTTGATTCCATTGATCCCAGTGCTTAACTGGTACTTATTTTATCAAACCTGAAAGGATAAAAGCTAAAGTCAACCTTTGCAGCATTTGAAAGAAGGATACACTGGATGATATCGCATGCCTGAAAGATAAAAAGAAGCCCCGGTCATAGCTGAAATACTCTTGATCATAGATCTGCTTAACCCTTAAGCATTTAAACTAGCCATATCTGGCCCAAATATTCTACCCATTTTCTGTTCAAACTGGCTACAACTGGACTCTCAGACCTACCCTACGTTGTCACTTCAAAAATATATTACCACATCATTGAAATCTCAAAGCTACAAGATAATGCATGGTTAATTCAAAATGATATGAATAAATAAACACTATATTTGAAAAAGTAATCTGAATGCTAAAGGGTTAATCTCAAATCTGACCTGGTTAAATAACAATATTCCTATAAACTTCCAGTAACTTGTGTGTTGAAAGTATTTAACAGTTCAAAGTTTTCTTTCTTTCAATAAGATGCATTCAATGACAAAATAATGTTTTAAAAAACATTAAGTTTGAAGAAATACATTTAAAATCTTAGTAAATATTTTAAATATGAACTGTAAACTCTTCAGAGATTCTCTGATGAAAACTGAATAATTAGAAATGAGCTTCTCTACACTGTAGAAAGATAAAAATTTAAATTTTTAAAAATCATAAAAATCTATCATTTAGACAATAGAATCTGTTATATCTGTAACTGACTTCAACTCTACCTTCAATGAACATACACAATGAATTAATGTAGTCACAGCTTGAGATTTCTGAGATAAGGCTGGAGTGATTGATCAAGTAAGGATTCAGTGAAGATTAAACAGTTTGTCTGTTATTTAGTGGATCATAGTGATGATGTTTTTCAGACTTATTTGATATTATTTTTTATTTCTTTCAGTCATTAGACTTCCTTGAAGAATTTTAACAAATCAATGCCAGTACTTTAAAAATTTTTAAACTTGGTACATATCATACTGGCTTCTTTTGCTGAACCATTAAGTTACAGAGACATAAACAAACCAATACTGGTTGTCAAGCAGTGGTGGGGGACACAAAGGAACAAAGGTACACACACACACACACACATGACAGATGTCTTTCAGTTTTCATCTACCAAATCTACTCACAAGGATTTAGTTCGCCCGAGGCTATAGTAGAAGACATTTGCCCGAGGCACCATACAGTGGGACTGAATCTAGGGTTTTGACAGTAAATGCTTAACCCTTCTAACATCAACCCAACTGTGAACACCACTGATTCTATTATACAAACTTTACATTTTAAAGTGATTTAAATAAAAAGCTTTCATCAAAATTTCATGTTGATTTATGTTCCAAACATCAGCTCAATAACTATAAAATTATTTTACTGCTTTCATCTCATGGAGATTTTCTAACTAGCTAATTTGCTTATTTTACTAAATTCTTCATTATTAATTGAAATTAATTGAAACAAAGACAGTATATTTCAACAGAAATATAGTAACTAAAGGGTCACGGACAGTAAATATTGAAGAATACAGCTCTTCTCATTCTTTCCCCTAAGATGTTTATATTCCCTGACCAGGAAATAACTACTTTAACTACTTTAAGGATAGAACAAGTTCCTTACCAATTAGCTTAAGTCAAATAAGTCAAGGAAAACAGCAGCCAAGAGAATTTCTGAAAGGTATGCCTAACAAAAAAATTACTTTGAATTTTTTAGTAGTGCAGCCTACCTGATGAAAGCCATGTCTTACGTGGCCTGCTTCTCTAAAAAGGTTGCCCATACTCAGATTAAACTAATATATTCTTTACACATCAATCTTCACCTAAAACCAAAATTGTATTCAACCAGATAAAAAATTAACTATAGACCACAGCACACAAATTAATGAGGACCTTTACACCACATTGGCCTATATACTATTGCTAGAATAGCAATGAAATTTCTCTCAAATCCTTAAAAATCAAGTCAGGGAGTATTCAAGTCTGAAAAGATGAGATGGTTATGGTTATAAAGCCTTTGATCATAGGTTTGCTTGATCAGAGTTGACCTGGGGCTAAGCAGCAATCATACAGTATAGACATAGTTTTACTGTGGAGACTTTCAAGCTGAAACTCAAGTTAAAGTGTGCACAATGAAGACATATAGCCTAGTGGTTAAGGTGTTGCACTCACAATTGTAAGATAATGGTTTCAATTCCTTGACCAGGGAGTGCATTGTGTTCTTGAGCAGAACACTTCATTTCATGTTTCTCCAGTCCACTCAGCTGTAAAATGAGTTCCAGCAATAACTGGGAAGTTAAACCTGCAACAGACTTGTGTCCTGTTCAGGAGTAAATGTTGTCACCTTAGTTACTTATACCCCATAGAAACCAGGTTATGAGTCCTAGGGTTCATGAAAGACCTATAGAATGCACAATTCCTAGATATTCCTTTTCCAATCCTGCTTTAGAAAGAATCAAACTCATAATTGCATATAATTCCTATGCACAGATATAGTAGACCCCTTTCAACAACTGGTATTGTATCCATGTAATCATATTCATCATTATTATTATTGATAGAATTTATTTACTGTCACTCAAAACCTCACATGACAACAGACTGGATTAAAAGATAAGGATACTCTATAATGCTTGTTAAATTCTGCTATAAAACAGAGAAAAATAAAATGTTTAAAAATGTTATTTTTATGAGATATTTTCAGAAGACTGATTTAATTCCCAACACTTAATCAGGCAGAGCTATATAATTAATCTTATTGTCGGAAAAACGATATTTACTTTACTTTAAGGAATAACACACTATGGCATTTTACAGGATTCAAACATAATCAAATAAACAATAAGGTCGGGGCTTTCAATCACGTGGTTATAAACATGATACTTCTATATTTGTATTCAATTACAACAAGAAATCTTAAGGTCTTTGAGTTGTTGCTTTTTGTGAATGTGCAATACACAGCCACATAAACACACTCATGCACACACACATACATTGTAATTTATTGCTTTAAATTTCATCATTTAATTTGTCCCTATAAAATCATTAATACAACATCAAGCAAGCCACATTATCCTCTACAGCAACATAACACACTCTGGAACTCAAAAATGTTATACCATCAGGATAAATTTGTCGTGTTCTAGAAGAGCTAATATACATTTCTGGTAATGACAAAATGAAAGCAGTGGAATAATGATAGAGAATGTTTCCTGTTTCTATATATTTTTATTCTGCTGAATGCTTTAATTCATACTTTTTCAGGGGCTTTTTTTTTTCTGTTTGTTGTGATATAGATGTCAGAACAGTTAAGTGTTCTTAGATTAGAACATTTGAAAGAACAAGTGAAATTAATGTGCTTAATGAGGGTTTAATGAATTGAGCATTGATGTAGTGTAATGTAACATAAGATGCAGAGAGATGAGATTTTTCCATTCGGTGCTGATTTTTGGAAAGAAGCACAGCATGTAATTTATTATTCAGTATATAATACAAATAGAGAAATAAAGCATGAATAGTTGGGTTCTGAATGATCAGTGAAACATCTCGAATAAGATGAAGGTAAGCAGATTCCATAACAACTATATCAGTAAAAGTGAGAGTGAAGAGGCCCCAGCAATATATTTCACTTCACTTGACAAAAATCTGAAGAAGCATAAACTCTGCTAAGCTAACTTGTCCTTGTTACACCTCATGAATAACCCAATAAGATTTTCAAATACCATTAATAATGGAAATTATTTCATTGAATAACATTTATTGTAAGGTCAATTATTTATATCCCTTTTTGCATATTAAAAAATGCTCAGAACTTTCCGGACAACCTAATAGTTAAAATAAGAAAAGTATAGAAAAAAGAAAAGAGGAATGAGAATGCTTAGCCAAAAAGTTTTGTATAAATCTGATAGAATTCTTATTATTTAGTTCATCCTTCTAGAATGTGATGCTAATAACTCACAAATATGTTTACCTTCATGTGTTTTGAGGACTGAAAGTTCAGTGGAATCAAAATATTTTCTGAGAATGTGTACTTTCAGGTATTCTTCCAATTTACTTGCTTCAGTTATTTGACTGTGGCCATGCTGGAGCACTGCCTCGAAGGATTTTAGTCAGACAAATCAACACCAGGACTTATTTCTTGAGCCTAGAACTTATTTTATCAGTCTCTTTTGCTGAACTGCTAAGTTACGGGACATAAACACACCAACACCGGTTGTTAAGCATTGAGGTGGGGGACAAACACAGTCACAAAGACTCACACACATAGATATATACATATATATATATATATATATATATATATATATATATATATATAAAAATGATGGGCTTCTTTCTGTTTCCATCTCCCAAATCGACTCACAAGGCTTTGATTGGCCCGAGGCTATAGTAGAAGGCACTTGCCCAAAGTGCCACACAATGGAACTGAACCCAGAATCATGTGGTTGGGAAGCAAACTTCTTACCACACAGCCATGCTTTCACCTTTGATGAAAAGTGCTCAGCAAGTTCTGAAGTTGTGTTATTGTGCCTGACATCCTACCTATACCCATTAAATCTTTTGCTTAATTGTTCTGTTGTGCAATGAACATAAATCAAGCTGTGTTTGGTGCATTCAGCAACATACACCAAATGGGAATCATTATTAAAGATCCCACCTTCTGGATAAATCATAACATTTCTGCTAGAATTTATGATGGAGCTACCCTGACACATGTTATTGCACAATGAACAGTGCTTACCTTTCTTGCAGTGGAGGCGCAATGGCCCAGTGGTTAGAGCAGCGGACTTGCAGTCATGGGATCGCGGTTTCGATTCCCAGACCGGGCGCTGTGAGTGTTTATTGAGTGAAAACACCTAAAGTTCCACGAAGCTCCAGCAGGGGATGGTGGCGAACCCTGCTGTACTCTTTCACCACAACTTTCTCTCACTCTTTCTTCCTGTTTCTGTTGTACCTGTATTTCAAAGGGCCAGCCTTGTCACACTGTGTCACGCTGAATATCCCCAAGAACTACATTAAGGGTACACGTGTCTGTGGATTGCTCAGCCACTTGCGCATTAATTTCATGAGCAGGCTGTTCCGTTGATCGGATCAACTGGAACCCTCGACGTCGTAAGCGACGGAGTGCCAACAACAATACCTTTCTTGCAACTATTTTTTGCAGAACAGCATTCAGAAACTCCAATGGGGCTTTGGTTATGGTTAAAAGTACTGGATAAGATTTGTCTTACATTTTTATTGTGTCTAAAAGCTACAATAGGTAGATGAGGAAAAATTTTTTGAAGCAAGGATATTTATATTATTTACATTATTTACATTTGACGGATATTTGTCCTCATCTTGTTTGTTGTCAACACAACGTTTCGGCTGATATACCCTCCAGCCTTCGTCAGGTGTCTTGGGGAAATTTCGAACCTGGGTTCTCATTCCTAACGATGTTACTATTATTATATTATTATTATTATTACTATTATTAATCAGGTCGCATATGGCGTAGTGGTTAAGAGCGCAGGCTACTAACCCCAAGGTTCCGAGTTCAATTCACGGCAGCGACCTGATTAATAATAGTAATAATAATAATAACATAATAATAGTAACATCGTTAGGAATGAGAACCCAGGTTCGAAATTTTCCCAAGACACCTGACGAAGGCTGGAGGGTATATCAGCTGAAACGTTGTGTTGACAACAAACAAGATGAGGACAAATATCCGTCAAATGTAAATAATGTAAATAATGTAAATAATTCCTCATCTCTTAAATATAGAACTGAAGGATATTTATGTGAAATATGTTGATAACTATCATGCAACACTTTTGAAATGCCAGGGAAATTTCAGTGCTAGCTAATCACTAAAGGAATTCAACCATAAATTTTACTTTGTTATAATTAAGCATGAAAGTTTTGCAGTCATCTTTAATTTTAGCTGTCATTTCCTTCAATCATGATTCACTATAATAGTGGCTTGATGTAATGGTACACAAAATCATTTGTGTGTTTCCAATAATTTCCTTTTATCTTTTACTTGTTTCAGTCATTAGACTGTTGCCATGCTGGGGCACTGCTGTGAAGAATTTTTAGTCAAATGAATCAACCCCAGTACTTATTTTATCAAACCCTTTTGCTGAACTGCTAAGTTCAGCAGTGGTGGAGAGACAAACACAAAGACACATGCACACATGTGTGTGTGTATGTACAATGGGCTTCTTACAGTTTCTGTCTACCAAATCTACTCAGAAAGCTTTGGTCAGCCCGAGGCTACAGTGGAAGATACTTGTCCAAGGTGCCAGACAGTGGAACTGAACCAAGAGCCATGTGGTTCAGAAGCAAACTTCTTACCACAAAGCCACTTCTGAGTCCATACAAAAAGATGCTAGCAAGTGGCTACAGAGAATTGAACCCTATGCCTCTCAGATATTGGCTGAGTACTCTGTACCATTAAGCTAATATAGCCCCTACATTGGTATAAATCCATTTTATTCTCAAAATTTGGGACTTTGGATTTGACTTAATTGTATGGTGTGGATGATAGGAATGGCAGTGAAGATAAATGTGGGATTACATGGATTTACAAAATAATTTTGTGACTTTGTAGCCTTCAGAAAACTTAACTTTTATGGCCAAACTGTCAATACTAGCTTTTGAATAACTCAACAAGACTTTTATATTGGACTTAAAGCTATAGTTTTGTGTAAAGCTGTTACAGCAATATAAAAACTTAATTAGACTATCCTGCATTCCTACCCAAACAAAAAAAGATATCAATGAACCATAACTAAAGGAGTAGTTCATTTGTGCAGTGATTTAAATGTTTCTAATAATTGTAGCTCAAATTTTGTCATAAAGACATTAACTAAATTAACTGTCATGAAATATCCATGGCATAATCCTTCATCTGGAGGTAAATGTTTTCTCCCAACTTCATTATGTTGCTTTGTAATACAAACTTCAGTAATTTGTAAGGGAAATTAGATAGAGTCTAACTGCTTTGCAAAGGTGTCCATACACGTTTTTCACCCTTTCATCATGGTCAGTGTTGATGTAAAGTGATGAAACATCCATGGTTACTACAAAACAGTTTTCAAAACTATTTCAATACTTACAGAAGTTGTTAATTTTGGAAATAATAGCAAAGGTATCTTGAATATATGAACTCTGTTTTTTTGCTACAAGAAGTAGAAGACCATCCAGCTCCTCAAAAATTTGGGCCATGCAACTGCAAACTTTGTGCAATGGAGGAGATTTTTAAAGCAATAATTATCATCATTTTAAATTTTGGCACAAGGCCAGCAATTTTAAGAGGAAGAACAAGTTAATTAGATTAACCCTAGTACTTGAGTTGTAATTTATTTTATTGACCCTGAAAAGATGAAAGGAAAAGTTGACTTTGGAGAATTTGAACTCAGAATGTCAAGCACCAGAAATATCACCAAGTTATCTCCTCAGAGCAAACTGTAAGAATATTTATTAAAACCAACTGGATTTCTTAGCACACACTGTAAGAATATTTTGTAATGACATTGGGATGACTTTTGAAATCAAAAAGTATGCAGTGATAGAGATGAAATGGGGAAATCATAAAAAAACTATTGGCAAAGACCTGCCAAATGATGAGATTATAAAATCATTAAATGCAAAAGAAACATAATAAATATATGGGAATACTGAAAATTGGCAATATCAAAAGTATAGAAGAGAGGGAAATCTTCAATAATGAATATTTTCAGATTGAAGAATATTATAAAATCCAAATTAAATGCAGGAAACATCATACAAGCAATCAATCTGAAGCAGAGTCCCTAATAATATATCGAACAAGAGTTATTGAATGGAGAGGAGGTGAGTTGAAGGACAGCAACAGGAAAACAAGAAGACAACTCAAGATTCACAGAATACATTTCCAATCTCTTGTAGATGGTGACACAGAAAAAGAACAAAAGGAGAAAAAAAGTTAAAGACTGTTGCAGAAGTAGAACTACAGAAGACAAGTCTAGAAGAAAAAGAGAGAGAAAAAAACACTCCTTAAGTGGGTTATAAGTGAAGAACTATGTACAGAATGCATAGAACCTGAAAATAAAAATTAAAATTAAAAAAAAACAGGAAAATGCAGAAAAGAGGAATCAAACTTTATAGGAAAGAAGCTTTAGTCAGCATTTTTCAAAAACACAGAAGAAATAAGGAATGACAAAGATAACTGGCTATGATTAAGAAAGGGATACTGAAGAAATGATCTTGACAGCACAGGAACCAGCTCTAAAGGTAAAATGGATCAAGAGGATGATAAATCAACAGAATTGCTCGCCTGAATGTAGAATGTATGATAATTCAGATAAAACCATACCTCAGGTTGCATCAGAGTGTCCAGTATTCTTCACTCAGGATCAATTTAGAAAGTGTAGGCATGATAAGCTTGCTGCAGTATATACACAGACATGATTAAGTTGACAGCTATATTCATTGGGCAATATATCGACACTTAGATGTGAAAATATGTACCAAACATGGTACCACACAATAACCTAGCCACAATCACCTGGGATATGCTTGTCCAAACTGACAAAAATATCAAGGATAACTGTCCAGCCATAATGATAAAGGACTGGAAAATAATAAAAAAAAAAAAACACACATCATTTTGACCAAAATATTACCCCAAAAGAAGTTGGATAGCTGTTAAATACAAAGATCTTAAAATTGAAATATTTAAGATATAGAGCATGAAAGTGAAACTGTTATCAATAACAAGTGGAGCATGAGGTATGGCTAAAAAAATATGAACAAAAACATACTACACACCATTAAAAATAAATAACTCTACTAAGAAGGGTCCTTATCCTGCACAAGACATTATCGATTCAATAGCACAGATCAAATAGAATAATTTACACACACAACCCGTACCCTATACAATTAACACCTAATAATATTAAACAACACAGCTCATGCAACATTTACTATACAAAATTAATACCCAATAAAATAACACAACTTATTATACACAATAGAACAAATGATAATATAACTCAAGGAACAACAGGCTAAACCCCATAAAACAAATCGTGCAGTATACTAACAGGAGGAATCTATACACCTTCATAACCCACTAAAGTAAGAACAAACAATGTTATACACATCTAAAGAACACCTGCAGCATCAGGTGGTGCGGGAAAAACTAGTATGAAGCTATTGAAGAAATAATAATAATAATCCTTTCTTCTGTATGCACAAGGCCTGAAATTTTGGGGGAGGGGTAGTTTGATTACTATTGACCCCAATGCTCATTTGGTATTTATTTATCACCCCACTGAAAGGACAAAAGACAAAGTTAATGGCTTCAAATTTTTGGCACAAGGCTGGCCATTTTAGTGGGAGTGGGTTAGTTGATTACATTGATCTCAAACAATGTAATCAACTGGCACTTTATTTTATTGACCCTAAAAAGAAGAAAGGTAAAGATGACCATGGCAAATAATAATAATCCAATACATGGCATTCGAAAGGTTGCCCAACCATTGAAACCATGGCAAAATAGACTTTGGGGTATGACACCATCCTCATTTAACAGGCAGTTACCAGATGTTAAATGATGATGATGATAAAGATGACGAATAGTCTTTGACTAGCAAATATAAACTTTATTCTTTTGCTTGTTTCAGTCATTTGGTTGCAGCCATGCTAGGGCACTGCCTTGAAGAATTTTAGTTGAATGAATCAACTCTACAGTTCTATATTTAAAAGATGAGGAATTATGTACATTTATTACATTATTTACATTTGACAGATATTTATCTTCATCTTGTTTGTTGTTAACACAATGTTTTGGCTTATATACCCTCCAGCCTTCATCAGGTGTCTTGGGGAAATTTCGAACCTGGGTTCTCATTCCTAAGGTATTTTTCGGTATCATTATTATTATTATTATTATTCAGGTCAATGCCTGAAATCGAACTCGGAATCTTGGGGTTAGTAGCCCGCACTCTTCACCACTACGCCATATGCCCGTGGGCAATTATGGAGTGAATTTTTTAGGGCTTATAAATCTAATATTTTCCTATCCTTCCTTAATACCAGCTCCCATATGCTACTCATATCTGCACTCGGTCTGCTTAGGAGGTTGTTGTGTCCTAGCATATGTGCTGCTTCTTTTAGTTTTCGTATTTTCCAGTGGTGTTCTCTGTCTATTATTTTAACTTCATCCCACAGGAGGAGGTGGTCTCCATTTTTCCATACATGATCAGCTATACCCGATTTATCAATATCTCCTCGTGACACAGTTTTGCGATGTTCCTCTACCTCTAAATCGCGTATAGCTGATCATGTATGGAAAAATGGAGACCACCTCCCCCTGTGGGATGAAGTTAAAATAATAGACAGAGAACACCACTGGAAAATACGAAAACTAAAAGAAGCAGCACATATGCTAGGACACAACAACCTCCTAAGCAGACCGAGTGCAGATATGAGTAGCATATGGGAGCTGGTATTAAGGAAGGATAGGAAAATATTAGATTTATAAGCCCTAAAAAATTCACTCCATAATTGCCCACAGGCATATGGTGTAGTGGTTAAGAGCACAGGCTACTAACCCCAAGATTCCAAGTTCGATTCCAGGCAGTGACCTGAATAATAATAATAACATCAAAAAATAACTTAGGAATGAGAACCCAGGTTCGGAATTTCCCCAAGACACCTGATGAAGGCTGGAGGATATATCAGCTGAAACGTGTTAACAACAAACAAGGACAAATATCCGTCAAATGTAAATAATGTAACAAATGAATCAACTCTAGTACATTTTTTCTTTAAAGCCAGACACTTTTTCTATTAGTCTCTTAGGCTGAACCACTAAGTTATGGAGACATAAACACACCAACACCAGTTGTGAGCCGTGATGGGGAACAAACAAACACACATATACAACAGGCTTCTTTCAGTTTCCATCTACCAAATCCACTCACAAGACTTTGATTGGCCCTAGGTTATAGTAGAAGTCATTTTCCCAAGATACCATGCAATGGGACTGAACCCAGAACCATGTGTTTTGGAAGCAAACTTCATACCACACAGCCACACCTATTATATAACTATTCAGTGGTTGATACATTTATATCAGATCCACTTTAAGCATTATATTAAAAAAATGACTATTATATATTAGAACTACCAAAGAACTACAGTACAAGTTCTTGTATAATAGTGAAGACTTTACAACAGCATTTGAAATCAGTAAGTTAATTAAACAGTGTCCACAGCTTACAATCATGATGTTTATTTGTACCTAATCATGGTGCTAATTTGGGGTAAGGTGAACAGAATCAGCACATAAATATTATTAAGCATCTAGACCCTGCACTTAGTGCAGCATTGATAAGATATGATAACAACCCATTGATCTTTCATCGACTGAGTTTACGGTATTTAGTGGTAAGTACAGGTCTTGATCATTGATCGAAAATGTATGTGCTTTTACAGTATTATAGCAAATACATAGCAATATCTCAGTTGTCAGCTTGTCTAAAGTTTAATATCTTATCCACTATAGATCTATATTAGGAAATATTGATGTATTTGATGTTCAGTTTCCATGGAAAAGAACTTACAAAAATTACTCAAAGAGTATTTGTGACCTTTAACTATTATCAAACAGGGTTGGATGGGGTCTGCTAAATATAGCTTTGAAACCTAAAAACTGCACCTAAAATGTATTCACCATGTAATTATTATTATCATTGTTTCCATCATTAACATCACCCATTCACCATCACTTATCAATACTAGCCTGATAATTGCTGCTGCTATCACCCAAATCATCACCACTGCCACTACCAACACCACTATACTATAACAACATTCAAATCACTTCTACTACTACTACCATCACCACCACCTTCACTGCTGCCCCCACCACTGTCAACTAAGAACAATGACACAACTATTATCTATCATTAAAAATGAAATAAAAAAATATAACTTGATGCTCTAAATAGGTTGTAACTTCTTTTTATTTTTTTTTAGCATGCTATTCAGGAGCTAAGTTACAGAGCACATCCAAATATGGATAAAGAAGGATGGAAATGAGTATAAAAGCCTCAAGTATAGTGCTACACAAAAACACAAAACAGGTATTTGCTTAGGGCAAATAAGGGAGACTCTATGAGGTTATTTAATCTCCTAGAAATAGTAGCTCAATCTCTCTCAACTAGCACTCTACCATAAAAAGAAAATGGAGGTAGCATAAACCCTTTAGCATACAAACCAACTATATCAGGCCCAAATATTTTATCTGTTTTATGTTTAAACCAGTCAGATTTGATCTCTCACACCTACCCTACAATGACATTCTAAAAATGCAACAATCACATTATTGAACTCTCAAAGTTATGAGATAATGCATGATTATTTCAAAACAATATGAATAAATAAGCATTACATTTGACAGAAAAATCTGAATGTTAAAGGGTTAAACTGGCCAGAACTGGCCTCTTACACCTATCCTACAATATCATTCTAAAAATAAACCATCACATTGTGAAAATTTCAGAACAACAAGTTAATGCATGATTAATACAAAAACAATGTAAATAAACATTACATTTGATGAGAAGACACATGAGTCAGTGGTTAGAGTGTTAGGCTCATAATCATAAGGTAGTGCATTCAATTCCCTGACCTAGGCTGTGTGTTGTGTCCTTGAGCAAGACACTTAATTTCACATTGTTCAGTTTATTCAGCAGTAAAAAGGAGTTGTGACATTACTGGTGCCAAGCTGTATTGGCCTTTGCCTTTCCCTTGGATAACATCAGCAGCGTGAAGAGGGAAAGCTGGTACGCATGGGTGACTTCTGGTCTTCCATAAACAACCTTGCCTGGACTTGTGCCTCAGAGGGTAACTTTCTAGGTGCAATCCCATGGTCATTCATGACCGAAGGGGATCTTTACCCCTTTTACATTTGACTGAATAATCTGAATGCTAAAGGGTTAAATAATCTAGTCCTACACACACTGTGGCCAGAAAAATGATGAGATGGTCATACTAGAATACCTTTTATCAGGCCTGGCATAAATAACAACTAACACTTCCCTCAAGTCATCATCATCATCATCATCATCGTTTAACGTCCGCTTTCCATGCTAGCATGGGTTGGACGATTTGACTGAGGACTGGTGAAACCGGATGGCAACACCAGGCTCCAGTCTGATTTGGCAGAGTTTCTACAGCTGGATGCCCTTCCTAACGCCAACCACTCAGAGAGTGTAGTGGGTGCTTTTACGTGTCACCCGCACGAAAACGGCCACGCTCGAAATGGTGTCTTTTATGTGCCACCCGCACAAGCCAGTCCAGGGGCACTGGCAACGATCTCGCTCGAAAATCCTACAGGAGCCAGTCAGGCGGTACTGGCAACGGCCACGCTCAAAATGGTGCATCTCATGTGCCACCCGCACAAGAACCAGTCCAGGGGCACTGGCAACGATCTTACTTGGCTTGCCGGGTCTTCTCACGCACAGCCCATTTCCAAAGGTCTCGGTCCGTAGTCATCGCCTCGGTGAGGCCCAATGTACGAAGGTCTTGCCTCACCACCTCAGCCCAGGTCTTCCTGGGCCTACCTCTTCCACGGGTTCCCTCAACTGTTAGGGTGTGGCACTTTTTCACGCAGCTATCCTCCTCCATTCTCACCACATGTCCATACCAGCGCAATCGTCTCTCTTGCACGCCACAACTGATGCTCCTAATGTTCAGCTTTTCTCTCAAGATACTTACACTCTGACGGGTATTCACATTCAATAATTCAAAAGAACACCAATATTAGTTTTCATGCTATAGTTGTCAGCTTGTCTTAAGTTTAATATATTATCTACACTACACACAACATTGGTTTCAAATTTTCGTACAAGGCCAGCAATTGGTGGAAGAAAGGGTAAGTTGATTCATCAATCTCAATGCTCAACTGGTACTTATTTTACCAAATCCAAAAGGACAAAAGGCAAAGTTGACCTTGGCAACATTTGAACTCGGAATGATAAGTTGGAAGAAATGCCACTGAGCATTTTATATTGCATGGTAGTGATTCTGCCTGATCACCACCTTATATGGTAGTACAGTAAATATTGATTTCAAATTTTGGTACAAAGCCAACAGGTTTGGAGGAGAGGTTGAGTCTATTACATCGACCCCAGTGTTCAACTGGTACTTATTTTATTGGCCTCAAAAGGATGAAAGGCAAAGTTGACCCCAGTGGAATTTGAACTCATAAAGTTAGGATGAATGGAATATCACTAAGCATTTTGCCCAGTGTGCTAACGATTCTGCCAGCTCGCCACCTTCAGTACAGTAAACATTAAAGGGATTTAATAATGAAGTAATCTAAGTCATTCTGTTATGCGCATAAAATATGGCTATTAAAGTAATGTGTTCAGTTTAAGGAAAATTGTGATTATTCTGTGTTTTATTGCTGATATCAACAATAAAGCCAAAGGAAAACACCTCAGGATAGCATTCTGCATATAAAATAGAAATAGGTGCAGGCATGGCTGTGTGATTAAGAAGCTTGCTTCCCAACCATAAGGTCTTGGGTTCAGTTCCACTGCATGGCATCTTGGACAAGTGTCTTCTATTATAGCCTTGTGAGTAGATTTGATAAATGGAAACTGAAAGAAGCCCATTTTGCCTTCGAAATGCTGAGTAGATGGAACAGGGACAACTGACGAAGGGACACACTCTTTATGCTGCATGTCTTGTTTCTCTGTTTGCTTTTTTCATTGTTCGAAAAAAGTTTGTTTTCTGTTTTCGTTTCTCATTGTGTTTAACATTTTTTTTTAATGTCCTGTACCCATATATGCCTGTATGTATACATATAGATGTAGGTATGTGCATATATGTATGGATATATGCATATATCTATATTTTATTTATATTATATATATATATATATATATATATATATATCTCCTCCTCTTCCCAGGCTACAGGCCCACACCCCCAACACCCATACTGTTAGGATTGGCACTCTCAACGTCGGCACGCTGAAAGGTAGATCTGGTGAAATTGTTGAGATGCTTGAACGGAGATGCGTAGATATGTGCTGCATCCAGGAAGTAAGATGGAGAGGAGGTTCTGCAAGGTTCCTCACAGGCAAAGAACACAGGTACAAGATTTTCTGGGCAGGGAACACTGACGGGGTCGGGGGCGTAGGAATACTTCTAGCGGAGAAATGGGTGGATAAGGTAATCGAGGTCGTTAGAGTAAGTGACAGAGTACTTAAGATCAGACTAGTGCTTCATCATAGATTAGCTACTGTCATCTCAGCCTATGCACCTCAACCTGGGCTACCAGATGGTCTGAAAGACCAATTCTATGACACCCTCTTGCAAACTACCTCGTCGACGAGTGACAGGGACCTTCTCTTTGTGGCTGGAGACTTCAACGGTCATGTCGGACGTCGTGCTGGGGGCTTCCATGGCATACATGGAGGCTATGGCTTCGGTTCCCGCAACGAGGAGGGAACCAGACTGCTGGAGTTCTGTGATGCAACCAATCTTATAGTCTGCAATACCAACTTCAGGAAACCTGCCAGTCACCTAGTCACCTACCGCTCCGGCAGACACTCTAGCCAAATCGACTACATCCTCGCCAGAAATAGGGAAAGAGGGCGGCTTATAAATGCCAAAACCTACCCTGGCGAAGAATGTACCCCACAACATAGATTAGTAGTTAGCGACTTTGGGATCAAGGCAAAATGGGTGCCCAGAATTAGACAGGCTTGGAGAAGAAGGGTGTGGAAGCTTAAAGACCCTGCAAACGGACAGAGACTTAGAGACAAGTTACTTGAAGCATTTAACGAAATAGAAGGGGATATAGCATCATACAACGTGGAAGACAATTGGAGATTTCTGCGGGACAACCTGTTGAAAGCCACCGACCAGATTTGTGGGTGGTGTAAGGTCCCCTCCCAACCCAGAGTAACGTGGTGGTGGAACAAGGAGGTAGACAGGGCTATTAGACAAAAGAAACAAGCTTGGAAGGACTGGAAGAACGGTGGTAGCAGGGAATTGTACCAATGTGCCAGAAGGGAGGCTAGGCGACAGGTTTATTTAGCCAGAGGGGAAGCAGATAAGGAAAGATTTGCCAATGTTCTGCGCCGTGAGGACCAAAGACTCGAGGTATTTCGGGTTGCAAGACAGTGTAGGAGAGAGAATAGTGATGTTGTAGGAGAGAAATGTGTTCGCATGGATGATGGTACGCTTGCATTAAATGAGGATGCAAAGAAAGAGGTCTGGAGATGCCACTACGATAGATTGCTTAATAAAGAGAATGAATGGGAGAAAGAGAGCCTGCCTTATGTCGACCCAATAGAGGGACCAGCTATCCGAGTTGATAGTACCAGGGTAGATAAAGCAATTAAGAGTATGAAGACCGGGAAAGCCCCCGGCCCATCAGGAATCACTGCAGAGATGCTCAAAATATCTGGCAGTGTTGGCTATAGCCTAGTCACCCGTATTACGAACCAGGTGATACACGAAGGAGTCATACCCTATGACTGGTGTAGCAGCATCATAGTCAACTGCTACAAAGGTAAAGGGGACGCTTTAGATACAAATAATTACAGAGGCATCAAGCTGTTAGATCAGGTTATGAAAGTTACAGAGAGGGTCATAGCCCAACTAATTAGGGAGCGAATCAATTTAGATGAGATGCAGTTTGGGTTCGTGCCAGGTAAAAGCACTACTGATGCCTTATTTCTAGTGAGACAGTTGCAAGAGAAATACCTAGCCAAGGATAAACCTCTGTACCTGGCTTTCGTTGACATGGAGAAAGCCTTTGACAGGGTCCCCCGATCCCTTATCTGGTGGTCAATGAGGAAACTTGGGATAGAAGAATGGCTAGTGAGAGCTGTGCGAGCCATGTACAGAGATGCGGCCAGTAAGGTGAGGGTTGGAAATGAGTACAGCAATGAATTCCGGGTAGAGGTAGGGGTCCACCAAGGTTCCGTCCTCAGCCCCCTATTATTTACCATAGTCCTCCAGGCAATCACAGAGGAGTTCAAGACAGGTTGCCCCTGGGAGCTCCTCTATGCTGATGACCTTGCCCTAATTGCGGAGTCACTATCAGAACTAGAGGAGAAGTTTCAGGTGTGGAAGCAAGGTCTAGAATTGAAGGGCCTTAGAGTCAACCTAGCTAAAACCAAAATCCTAATAAGTAGGAAGGTAGATAAAACACAAACCCCTTCAGGTAGATGGCCCTGCTCAGTATGTAGAAAAGGAGTAGGTAGTAACTCTATAAGATGTACCCGGTGCAAGCTATGGACACATAAGAGGTGCAGCAACATCAAAGGCAGGTTAACTAGCAAGTTAGTTTTTGTTTGTGGCAGATGTTCAGGTGCAATAAAGACTGCAAACAAACAGGAAACAACTTCTATCTCATTCCAGGGTGAAAAACTAGAGGTAGTCGATAGCTTCCGCTATCTGGGCGACCAAGTTAGTAGTGGGGGTGGGTGCGCTGAAAGTGTAGCTGCTAGAATAAGAATAGCCTGGGCAAAGTTTAGAGAGCTCTTACCCCTGCTGGCGACAAAGGGACTCTCACTCAGAGTAAAAGGCAGACTGTATGACGCATGCGTACGAACAACCATGCTACATGGCAGTGAAACATGGGCTGTAACTGCTGAGGACATACGTAAGCTCGCAAGGAATGAAGCCAGTATGCTCCGTTGGATGTGTAATGTCAATGTGAATACCCGTCAGAGTGTAAGTATCTTGAGAGAAAAGCTGAACATTAGAAGCATCAGTTGTGGCGTGCAAGAGAGACGATTGCGCTGGTATGGACATGTGGTGAGAATGGAGGAGGATAGCTGCGTGAAAAAGTGCCACACCCTAACAGTTGAGGGAACCCGTGGAAGAGGTAGGCCCAGGAAGACCTGGGCTGAGGTGGTGAGGCAAGACCTTCGTACATTGGGCCTCACCGAGGCGATGACTACGGACCGAGACCTTTGGAAATGGGCTGTGCGTGAGAAGACCCGGCAAGCCAAGTAAGATCGTTGCCAGTGCCCCTGGACTGGTTCTTGTGCGGGTGGCACATGAGATGCACCATTTTGAGCGTGGCCGTTGCCAGTACCGCCTGACTGGCTCCTGTAGGATTTTCGAGCGAGATCGTTGCCAGTGCCCCTGGACTGGCTTGTGCGGGTGGCACATAAAAGACACCATTTCGAGCGTGGCCGTTTTCGTGCGGGTGACACGTAAAAGCACCCACTACACTCTCTGAGTGGTTGGCGTTAGGAAGGGCATCCAGCTGTAGAAACTCTGCCAAATCAGACTGGAGCCTGGTGTTGCCATCCGGTTTCACCAGTCCTCAGTCAAATCGTCCAACCCATGCTAGCATGGAAAGCGGACGTTAAACGATGATGATGATGATGATGATATAAAATTTAAAATTAGCACGGAGCATATGGATGCAGGAAAAGCATCAACCTGTTTAGAAATAGGAGCTAAAGTCCTAATTCAACCACCAGAAGGCACCAAAATAACAGAAAATAACAGTAAGCGAGCAAACAGATAAAGAATTAAGACATTAAAAAGCATACCTATAAAGATTATGGCATTCAGATGCTCATATACCAAGGTTTCAACTTTCTTCAGTATGAGTTACTGGGAAAAAATTCTAAATCTGCCATATTATAAATCCATTAGTGTTGTGGCTTGTTTTGCGCCAAGCCAGTCCACACACACACACACACATATATATATATATATATATATATATATATATATATATATATATCTAGAGAGAGAGAGAGAAAGATATCTATATGTGTGTACGAGTGTGTGTGTGTACCCTTACCTAGACAATACGTGGTGGTTGTAATAAGCATTATCATCATACTAACAAGGTTGTTCTTTTCCAGTTTTTCCTGAAAAACATGTCTAGCTAAGGGAAAATATTACCTTGGTTGGAAACAAGTGAGAGTTGGTGACAGGAAAGGTACCCAGCCATAAAAAAATCTGCCCCAGCAAATTCCATCTGACCCATGCAAGCATGGAAAAGTGATATTAAAATATAACGGAAGGGTCTATCATATGCAATATACTGACTTGAAAAACTTCAATTAACTGAGAATATTCAAGGAGTTAATAAACAAAAAACTTCTAGGGGTTAAAAAAATTTAAAAGGAAGGGAGCTAATTCCAATAAAGTCAGCTCTTTGGAAAGTTTGGACAAAATAAACAATATGGACTGGATTGGATCTGAACTGATGAAAATGATATGTTTTAGTCTTATTACACCATTTTTCTTTTATTCTTTTATTTGATTCAATCATTTGACTGTGGCCATGCTGGAGCACCGCCTCTAGTTGAAGAAATCAACCCCAGGACTTATTCTTTGTAAGCCTAGTACTTATTCTGTCAGTCTCTTTTGCCGAACAGCTAAGTTACAAGGATGTAAACACACCAACATCAGTTGTCAAGTTATGGCAGGGGGATAAACACAGACACACAAACATATACATATATATATATGATGGGCTTCTTTCAGTTTCCACCTACCAAATCCACTCACAAGGCTTTGGTCAACCTGAGGCTATAGTAGTGCCCAAGGTGCCACTCAATGGGACTGAACCTGGAACCATGTTGTTGGTAAGCAAGCTACTTACCACACAGCAACTCCTTCACCTAAAAATATTTTTTCGTGCTTGCCAGGATTCAAACCTGGAATCTTTAGCTTTATAAAGTTAAAGAAGTGATCTTTAAATTCTCAAACACAGGATAATGCTAATAATATAGCCTGAACAGGATAAACAACCCTTATTTTGCAGAAAAAAGTGTAGGCGGCCAGCTATGAGACTAGAACTCACACCTCCGTGATTACGCGTTGCAGTGCTCTTAGACCAATTAAACTAAACTGCCCCACCACAAGTTTTTATGCAAATTTAAGATGTATAGAAATCTTGCTTTATGAGATGCTTGAAATTTGAATGTTATATTGAGCAGGGTAACAGAAGCTCTTTGTTCAGTTTATGCATGTTATTATTGTTCAGGTTAGCCTTGACCGAACAAACCTATTACAGACATTTCAGCTGTGACCATCCTACTGTTTTGAATACTGGGGATTACATTGTCCTCTTTATTTAAGGTGAGGTTTGAAGGATTTGGTTGTTATTCCTAACATACTGAGAGATCACACAGAGGCTACTTTGTTAAATGTCAGTTTACATGTGGCTGTTTAGCCCCAGGTCAGACCTAATGGAGCAGACCTATGATTAAAAGTGTTCTTGCTATGACCCTTTCATTCTCTCCTTGGGTATTGTGTATTTTGGACTATATCTTCCAATGTGTTCCTCATTTTCCAAGATTGTAGTTTGTAATTTGAGAGATATTTCATGGTTATTTCTAGCAGATTGAATTAATCTTGTAGAGACTCCATTTTTGCAAGATTGATTTCAAATTTTAGCACAAGGCCAGAAATTTAGAGGGAGGGGGTAACATGATTACATGGACCCCAGAGTTCAATTGGTACTTATTTTATTGACCCCCAAAAAAGACAAAAAGCAAAGTCAACTCTGACAGAATTTGAACTCAGAATGTACAGATGGACAAAACACCACTAAGCATTTTACCTGGCATGATAATGATTCTACCAGCTCACTGCCTTTATTCAGGTACTAATATTACAGTAAGATAACGCAATCAGTAAAAATTGTCAGAATTAGTGGAATAAGAAATTGAATGGTTTTCTAATATTTAGAGTAGTCAGAATATAGAGGATATCACCATGCTGGGTTTCATTCTGTTTATCATCCAACAAGAGCTGATAAAAGTACCAGTAATACACTGGAGCTTTTATCTACTTTTTTTCAAGCTGTCAGTATTTACCAATTCTCCGGTACTCTGCAGAAGTATTTATGTCTAGCACTATCATGAAACAAAATGTTTTCCAATGATAAAGAGTTCAGGGTAACCATAGCAGTGAGCTATATTTTGCTAAAGTATCTCTTTGCAGGTAGCTAGCAGTGAGAATAAAGTAATTTTCATCCTGATGATGTTAAATGAACCACTGAATTTTCTGGTTGCTATAATAAGAAATGTATAACTTGTTTTACAGATTATTTTCTTTATCTTGGACGTGCTGCTGACTCACAATTTTAATTGTTATTCTTTCAAACCATCTTTGAGGATTAAAGGCCAGTTGTTAGAATAGCAGACTCAGTACATAAAATAAAGGTCTTCAGGTTCAATCTAAGCTTATGAATATCCTGATATAGCAAAAATACAGATATAACTCAATAATTTGCCATTCTTTTGAAAAAATACACAGGTGGTTAAATTTTTTGAAATGTTGGCGTCTTAAGTAGATGGACAAGTTAGAAGAAATGATATCATGTAAGACTTTACAATATTCAGTTTTGTATCTAAAAGCACTATGTATTCAAATCCTTCTGGAGATAACTCCACTTTTAATTCTAATTATAAACCATAAGAATGAATACTAATAATCTTTTCTACTAAAACCTGAAATTTTGAGGGAAGGGGACTAGTCAAATACATCAACCCCCAATGTTCCACTGGTACTTAATTTACCTGAAGGATGAAAAGCAAAGGTGACATCAGCAGAATTTGAACCCAGAATGTGAAGACAGACGAAATACAAAAAAATAAATATTAATAATAAATGGCATTTGATCCTCAGCCAAACTCATGTTCTTCAATTTGGTTTGTATGCTTATCCTCACCTATGGTTATGAATGAGTGAAAGAGTATAATTGCAAATACATGTAGCCAAAAGGGGTTCCTCTGAAGAATCTCAGGAGTAACATTACTCAACAGGGTCTGTAGTTTTAGAGATCAATGAGTCTCTCCAGGTTGAGCCATTATTTCTCTACAGTGAGAAGTCAGAGCTGCAGTACTGTAGACATGTGATAAGAATGTCACAGGAAAGGATCGCAAGGTGAATTCTTCAAGCTGAGCCAACTAACAGAAGACCTAAGAATAGATCAAAAACAAGATAGTTGAATAATATCCATAGTCTCAGTCAGTCGTACTTGGGAATCCAGCTGGAAAGTCTAGTGGTGGTTGCTTCTAGTTGGACCCTATGGATGAGGTGCTTGAGGACTTTCCCCACCATAACCCTCCCTGGAATGGAAGGCAGAGATGGATGGAATGAATAAATACTAATTATAAATATCAGTATTAAGGTTGGTTTGAGTGACTATAATCTGTTCCTAACAAAAACTGACAACAATAGAAATTGAAGTGACGTGTGAGTAAGATTATATAAAAAAAAATTCTGTACTTAACGTTTATTTTTATAACTGTCTGAGAAGACGAAAAGAAAAGAAAACAGAAAAGAAACATCCCTATTAGATACAGAACGTAAAATTGAATCAATTAGAACTAATTCTACTTCTGACATGAAAATTAATCTAATTAGTATTTTATTATTACCTGATATGAAGTACTCCAAAGAAAATGAATAAGACTGACACAGTTTTATTTTTTTACCATATAATTTTCTAATAATATCCAAGAAACCAAGCCAGAAGCACATTTTGATCAAACATATTCATTGATAAAGTAAGCATTTTGATGGAATAAACACCAATTCCTTGCTTAAATTACAAGACCAATTTTCTCTTTCTCTCTCTCTCCATCATACACACACACACACACACACACACACACACACACACAGTAGTTCAATGAAAATTTTAATACATCATGAAATATATATATAAATTTAAAATGAATTTAACAGCTTTATGTGTTATCAAATGGTTAGAATGTTTTTTTCTCCACAATGTAATTGCTTCAGTTTCAGCACACAGTCTCAGATCATGTCATTTGCTAGACAAGCTCGACTCTGAAATATGTATAGCTGCACACACACACACACACACGTGTGTGCATGAGAAATGGGAGAGAAATGAACACATATATACACACACACACACATATTGAGCATATCAGAGAGAAATTCTGTTAAAATGAAAGTGAGGCTGAAATTGTAATTAATGAGAGAATGATTAAAGAGTGTAATGTCTGACATGTAACATTATAAAAGTTGCACTGAAATATAATCATAGACATCCCAACCTCCTCCCACAAATAAATTAATTAACGAAGTCAATATATCCTCATCATTGGCATCTTTAGTTCATTTATGTCATGTAATAGCGTTTAGGTTATTTTCGGTTCCAACATACAAAGTAGGAATTAAATATGCTGTAAAATGACTAAGATAAATAAATAAAGTTTTAAAAATATATCAAAATGAAATAACAAATGTAAATCTGTATACACAAAACACGTTTTTTTTTTTTTTATATTTTCTTCTTTTTCTGTTTTGAAGTTTTAGAGAATGACAGCAGAACTGAAATTAATTATAAAAATTTTTAAATTACAAGAAAAGGAGGGAAAACATCAGGTAAAAACTGAGAATTTTGACACACAAAAGCCCTAATGTTAACCAGGGGCTCCAAGTTTTTAAATAATTACAACAATGAAACATAATAATTAATATCTGATACATTTGGGTGTGACTGTGGTAAGGAGTTTGCTTCCCAACCATATGGTTCTGGGTTCAGTCCTATTGTGTGGCATCTTCTACAAGTATCTTCTATTATAGCTCCAAGTTGACCAAAGCCTGGAAACTAAAAGAAGCCCATCATAATTTCATTGAATAACTGAGCTAACTTTTCATGTGTGTATGGGAGCGAGGTGAGCCAGAAATTTGGCACCCTATCATTACCAGGGGATTTCCACTTATGAGCCTTTGTGAGTGTCGTCCTTAGGTCTTCTATTGTTATGTCTTCCCATGCTTATTCTGGTAAGTTTTGGTAGGATCCTTTTGTGCATCTAATACAGTCTGCATTTTCATCGTAAGTCTTTTCATCACCCCAGATATTTTTCCAAAAGTTTTCAATTTCTTCCATGGCAGGTGGTGGGGTTTTCAACAGTTATTTTCTCCTTCCCTATTTCTCTGTTGAATGTTTTCACACTGGATGTGAACAGCTTATTTTGCTTGTAAAACTTGTTTCTCTTCTAAAATCTTCATATTCTTTGAGCTTTTGCTTGAACTTTTTGTTGCAGTGTTTCTTTTGCTGAAATCAGTTCTTCTCTTGGTGAGAATCTATGTTTTTTTCTCCATCTTTCTTCTTTTCTGGTTTTTACAGCGTTTTTTATTATTATTATTATTATTATTATTATTATTATTATTGTGGTGGTGGTGGTGGTGATAATGATGATGACGACGACAGATTTTATCAAACCGTGAAGGAATATAGCAGTGCTATGAAAACTTGGCCTTGTTTAAGGCGGTGAAAAGTTGATTACACTGGCCCCAAGGGCTTGATTAATAATTTATTTTATTGACTTTCCAATGATGAAAGGCAAATTTAACTTTGTCAGGATTTGAACTCCGAGCATATAAGGCCATGACTAAATATCACAAGATGGTTTGTTTCATGATTTGATGATTCTGCTAAGCCAGCACTTTCATAATAATCATTTTTCTAACATAAGTACAAAGCCAGAATTTAATTTTTTTTTTTTTGAAAGGGAAGGAGAGAGGCTAGTTGATTATATTAATCCAGTTCTTAAGTGGTACTTTATTTTTATCACCCATCCAACCACCCCCAAAATATGAAAAGGTAAAGATGACTTTGGAAGGATTTGAACCTCAATTTTAAGAGCCAAAAGAAATGCTGCAAGGCATTTTTCTGATGCCTTAATGATCATGCTAATCCACTGCAAAGTTAATAATTAATAATAATTTTTAATCTATGCACAAGGCCACAAATTTTTGTGAGTGAGAATTTAGTTTATTAAATCAACATTAGGGCTTTATTTATCAACCCCACCCCAAATAAAAGGCAATGTAGCCTTTTATGGGATTTGAACTCAAAATGTAAATAGCCAGAACAAACACACCACAATACACTTTGACCATTGATTTTAATGATTCAGCCAAATAATAATGGTTTCTTGCTGAGGCACAAGGGCACAGATATTTGGAGGAAAGGAGCAGTCAGCTGAATCAAATCACAGTACTTGACCAGTATTTATATTGCTGAATATACCACAGTCTGGAAAGATGAAACAATACAGTTGTTCTCAGTGGCCTAGAACTCGGAACACAATACATACATCAAAAAATTTAATATGATACTGAACATTTAATATGATACCAATCACTTTTTTCAATAACGGTTTCAAATTTTGGCACAAGGCCAGCAATTTCAGGGAAGGGGTTAAGTCAATTACATCGACCCCAGTGCATGACTAGTACTTAATTTATTGACGACAGATGACAGACGAAAATGCTGCTAAGCATTTTGCCTGGCATGCTAACTTTTTTCAATAAAAATAATTTTAATTTAGACCATAAAGAAATATACCATAAGGCATTTCACTCTGTCAGTTTATCATTTATGCCAATGAAGATAAAGATAAATAAAAACACATTGTGGAGATTGTGAAGATAGAATACACCAAGAGGACCTTTAGCTTCCAAATTCTGGTTAAAGGTTTTGAAGAGATTACAGGTGAGCAATAACTCAGTAGAATTGTCCATGTTTTCACATGAAAGTGGTATCATCCAAATTGGGTTTGTTCTGAGATCGGGATTCAAAGAGTTCTCTAATCAAGGCAGATTTTTCTTGCTCAAGCAGTGTTATCTTATCACATTTTGTTGAAATCTCCTGTAAAATAAATAAATAAATAAATAAGTAAATTAATACACACACACGCACACACACAAGTACATACATGGTTTCTATGGCTGGATATCCCTCCTAATGCCAACCACTTTACAGAGTATATTGGATGCTATTTTGTATGGCCCCCAGTACTAGCGAAGTCACCATGTGGCTTGCAAGACCAAAATCTTCTTTGACTGTGTTAGGCTACAGTAGAGAAGGAGTTGGTATTATGCTAAACTATGAGATGAGAAAGTATGAAAGAAGATAACAAGAGAAGAGGTTTTGTGCTATAGAGGAGTTACATAGCTACTCACATTATAGAAGAGTAGGTGGAAGTAATGGGATGGAGCTGGGAAGAGAGATAAAATAGTAATGCCAATTCCACATAAAAAGCACCCAGTATACTCAGTAAAGTGGTTGGCATAAAGACGAAACCAAACCAAACCAAAACAGACTATGGAATCTAGTGCAGTTCTTAGCTTTGCAAGCTCCTGTCAAACCATCCAACCCATGCCAGCATGGAAAACAGATGTTAAATGATGATGATGAAAACAAGGTGTCAGAGTGGATTCTCGAGGTATAAGAAGGTGAGTAGAAGTGATTGGAGACAAAAGAACAGCAGGTGGGTACAAGAGTGAGGAAAGAGTAGAGACAGGAAACAGGTGAGGGGACCATATAATGAATAAAAAACAAGGTTCAGGAGTGGTTAATGATGACTATATATTAGTGGGATGGTAAGGAAGAGTAGGTAATGACTGTAAAAATTGGGTAGAGATGAAGGGTGCATATAGTAAATGTTGGACGACAATACATATGAGTTGGGAGGGAAAAAGGGAACAGTAAGTGATGACTGACAGTACACACACACATTTTAAGAACCATTTAAATAAAAAAAAGATACTCCCATAAGGGACAGAGTGAACTGACAAAGGATCAGCAAATATGAATGGGCTGCTATGAGAAGGGTACTGAGTGTTTAGAGGGATCAAAATTTTTCTTCGAAACACAATATTCGAACTAGGTGCAATACTTATACTTTAAACACGTTTTAAAAATCTGTCAAGATTAGAATATAAATAGGACACTGTGTTTTTAGTAAGCATAAGCATGACACACCAAGATCCAATATAATTTTATTATATAAACTCATGCCTTCTTTAGTAATTTCCACTAAAATTCAACATAGGACGCACTAGTCCATGTGAAAATTTAAAGAGAAAATCATAGCCTGGATGGGATAATAAACCACAGTGCAAAATTAGTAACTGTTTGATTAAAATAACCTGTCTTTGTGTATGTGTGTGCGCACATGCATGCGTGCGTGCGTGCATGTGTGTTTTCTCCTACTTCTAAAGCAGGAAGAGACAGCATTGAATAATAATAATAAACATCAGAGATAGTCTTCTAATTGGATGATTTCATTGTTGAATTTGTAAGCTTTCCTATTGCAGGGAGTAGGGTAATGTTGCAGTAAGTGAGCAAACTTACTATAATAAATCATTCAACTATGAAGAAGGAGTGTCATTTTTTCCTTTTCCTTTTATAGACAATGTGAAGAAAGAAAACTAAATATGTTATGTTTATGTATATATTTTGCAAGATTCCTGATGTGAAATCATGTGTTGAAACAGATATTGTTATATTTGGGGATGGTCATTCTTTTGTCAATTAATCACATGCACTATGTACTTGATCTTTACTTCAGCTTTATTATTATTATTATTATTATTATTATTATTATTATTATTTTAGTATCCTTTGCCTTGGTCTTTTGTCACACATCCAGTGACTTCGTCAGTGACTTCGTCAGTGACTCTCCATCCCATGTGTCTCCTCTTGTTCTGTTTAGTCCATTCTCAGACAATGGATTAAACAGAACAGGAAGAGACACATGGGATAAAGAGTTGCTGAAGAGGTCACAGGATGTGTGATGGTAGATTTCATACAAAAGACACTAAAATAATAATAATAATAATAATAATAATAATAATAATGAAGCTGAAGTAAAGATCAAGTACATAGTGCATGTGGTTAATTGGCAAAAGAATGACCATCCCCAAATATAACAATATGTTTTTTTAACTCATTTCAATTATGGAAATAACCCACCATTCTAAACTCACATTCTCTGTCTTTTCATCATCATCATCTTTTAATGTCCATTCTCCATGCTGGCATGGTTTGACAGGAGCTGACCAGCTGGAGAGGTGCCTGGGTTCCATTTGTCTGCTGTGGCATGGTTTCTATGGTTGGATGCCCTTCTAATGTCAACCACTTTACTGAGTGTATTGGGTGCTTTTACGCATCACCAGCATGGCTACTTTTATGTGGCACCAGTATGGGTGTTTTCTATGCTGTACTGGCACCTTCTACGTGGCACTGGCACAGTTCACATTTTATGAATTATTAAAAATCTGTACAGAGTATACATCTTCTGTTCTCTATTCATATTTTAGGCAGGTATAAATTTGAAGCTTTTCATTTTCTGAAGCTCTTTATTAAAACATAGAGAAACATATCTTTCTCACACTTTCTTTTATACATCTATGATTTCTCTCTCCATCAAACACATCTATTATCTCTAGCATGAACCAACAAGAGAACTTCTATGTAATCACTCAAAATACTAGAAATAACATCCACACCTCCCTCAAACCACACCCCACTGTCATGAATTACTGAACACTTGAACTACTGACACTATACTTGAAAATAAAAAGGAAATGATAAAGCTGAAATACCTTTGATAGTAGATATGTAAAATCAAAGAAAAATTGGGACAAAACAACTATATTTTATGTTTATATATATATATTCTCTCCTCCCACCTCTCTCACCCTCTCATTCTCTCCAACACAATTGCAGAAATAGAGACACACATACAAACTTCAAAGCTAATAAATATCATGTAAATAAGTAATGTATTATTCATAGCCATTAAACCAAAACATTTAGGTCTGCCACAGTTTTACATAAAACAAGATATACTCAACTATAAATTAAAGGAAGATCTAAACCAGATTAATAAGCTCAATCAAATGTTTGCTTTTAAAACCCATTTGAACACATGTTCATAGTATGGATACTTGCCTGTGTCAGTTGTCTGTTTTGTTCTTTCAGCATCTTCATACGACCTTCATCTGATGGAATTGTCTGTCCAATATTACTAACAGCTAGATTCATGTGTAGCGGGAAGCCCTGAAATATAATTTGTGAAATAAAATAAATAAAAAAATCATCAGGCATGGCTGTGTGGTAAGAAGTTTACTTCCCAACCATATGATTCCAGGTTCAGTCCCACTGTGTGGCACCTTGGACAAGTTTCTTCTACTATAGCCTCAGGCGGAAAAAAACCTTGTAAGCAGATTCAGTAGATGGAAAGTGAAAGAAGCCTGTCATGTATATATATGTGTGTGTGTGAATATATATATATGTGTGTGTGTGTGTGTGTGTGTGTGTGTGTGTGTGTGTGTGTGTGTGTGTGTGTGTGTGTGTGTGTGTGTGTGTGTGTATATATACATATATAGTAGCTTCTGTTACCTAGGTGACCAAGTCAGTAGCAGGGGGAGGGGGGTGCTCTGAGAGCTAGAACAAGAATAGGTTCAGAGAGCTCCTACTTCTGTTGGTAACAAAAGGCCTCTCCCACGGAGTGAAAGGCAAATTGTATGATTCCTGTGTGCAAACAACCATGCTACACCCCAGTGAAACATGGGCTGTTACTACAGAGGACATGTGTAGGCTTGAAAGAAATGAAGTTAGTATGCTTCGCTGGATGTGCAGTGTTTGTGTGCATGTATGATAGAGTGTAAATGTCTTGAGAGAAAAGTTGGGCATAAGAGGCATCAGATGTGGTGTGCACTGGTATGGTCATGTGATGCATACGGATGTGGACAGTTGTGTGAAGAAGTTCTGATCTCTACCAGTGAAAGGAAGCTGTGGAAGAGGGAGACCCAGGAAGACATGGGACAAGGTGGTGAAGCATAATCTTCAAATGTTGGGCCTCATGGAGGCAATGACTAGTGACTGAGATCTTTGGCGATATGCTATGCTTGAGAAGACCTATCAAGTCAAATGAAATCATAGTTGTGGCTGTTGTCAGTGTCATATCACTGGCACCTGTGCCGGCGACACGCAAAAAGTTTTGTTATCTCTAGTTCCAGATCTTTATTTCTGGATCATTTATCCATATCTGTTATTGTTATATATTCTTTCTTTTAAATGTCCTACTTTGATTTCTTGTATGTTTTGGCTTTGAGAATTTTTCTTCTTTAGTTAGCTGTTTTGTTAGGATCCAACATTATGTTTAAATCATGATTATTTTCTTTCCAAATTTCATTAAGAGAATATTGTAGGAGTTTCATTTTGGGGAATTGATTGTATCTAATATATACTTGTAGAATACATTCATATTCTTCTTGTGTCCATTTACACCATTTTGTGTTTCATTTGGAATACATTAATTTTATAAGTTACAGACAAACAATTTACAAATAAATTACTGTACATCTTATACAGTTATTTTTCAACATTTTCATCATTTTTTTCAGTTTGATTCATTGTTATATAAACAAAGTTAATGGATATTTTTCAGAACATTCAAATAGCTTACTTTGATATTAAATGTCTATCAGTGTTCTTTTTGTGTTTTCTCTTTAGATCTCTCCTGATGGTGTTCTCTCATTTAACATCATTCAGTAATCTCTAGTAACTGCTGCTGGTATTCTCTTACAGTATCAGCCTTTGCTATTAACATTCTGAGTCCAAATCCTACCAAGGTCAACTTAGTATCGGGGTCAATTTAATCAACTATTTTCCTTCCAACAAAAATGTGCAGCTTTGTGTGTATGTTAGAAATTATTATTATTATTGTAGGTGAGGCATAGCTGTGGTTGAGAAGCTTGCTTCCTAACCATGAACTCTTGGGTTCAGCCCTATTGCATAGCAGCTTGGGAGAATGACTTCTACTACAGCCCTAGGCTAACCAAAGCCTTGAGGGTGGATTTGAAAAAAAAAATCCATCATGTGTGTGTGTGCATATGTGTTTCTGTGTACCTTTGTTTTGACATCATTGTTGTAAACAAACATCACCATCATACAAGTGAGGTTGTTCATTTCTAGTCTTTGATGAAAATCAATGTCTGCTTATGTGGAACTATTATCCACCTTGGAAACAGGTGGGACTGACAACAGGAAAGTCATCTGACTGTAGAAAACCTGCCTCAACAAATTCCATTTGACCCATGCCAGCATGGAAAAGTGAATATTCAATGATTATGATGTTGTTATTAACTGAGCAGTGGAGTGGTAGAAAGAATTATACACTATACTAACTGCAAATACTTAAGAACTTTATTATTATCCTTCCTTGTTCTCAATTCAAATTCTACTAGTATCAAATTCAGTTTTCTTTCAACTGGGTCATTAAAATTAGTATTAGTTGCAATAAACTCAGTTCAAATTAATTAGCTACAGGATTTCTTTAAGTATTTGTGGATGGACACAGAAATCATTATTATTATTATTATTACTAAGCTGACAAGCTGGCAGAATCATTGGGTTAAAGCAACCAACTAGTCCCCACCCCTCAAATGAAGTAGAAAAAGTTATTATTTTTATTACTTTTACTATAAGGTGGCAAACTGGCCGAATCGTTACCCTATCGGGCAAAATGGTGAGCAGCATTTCATCAGCATTTACATTCTGAGTTCAAATTCTGCCAAGATCCGCCTTGCCTTTCATCCTTTCAGGGTTGATAAAGTAAGTACCAGTGGAATACGAGGGTCAATATAATCAACTAATCCCCTCCTCAAACTTACTGGCCTTGTGCCAAAATCTGAAATCATTATTACTATTACTATAATACTATAGAGAAGCCATGTGGCCTAGTGGTTCAGATGTTGACCATATGATTAAAAATTTTGGGGTTTGACTCCTGGACTATACAACATGTCTTTGAGCAAAGTCCTTCATTTCAAGTTACTCCAATTTACTCGGTTGAAATTAAGTGGCAACCAACTGTTAGTGCAGGCCCTCCCGCCTTCTGATTGTCAAATCCTCAATATTCTATTGGATTAAGGTAGAGGATATCTATGTCAGCTTGTGACTACATAAACACCTAAAACATCAAAAGGATAATACTACCAAATCATTCTTGTTTGCAAGTAACACTTATGCTTTGCCATTACAATATATTTTTCTCTTATTAACATTAAATTTTGTAAAGAAATAAATCATACTATTAAATTGATCTCAGAACCTTTTTTAATAGCATAGGAGTGATCAAAACTAAATCAATTTAGAGTGAAATTTGAACTAGTGAGGGAATAAATTAGTTCATGTAAAATATCTAATAGAGCTTTCCACCAGCTGTAGCAGCTGCACCATAAATAACAATTAAAAAACAATATCTATGACATTTTTAAAAGCATTCATTTATCTTTTCTTTTTATTACTATTAGTTAATGTGAAAAGTGATTGTCATTGTAGCCTTTTTTGACCTTACTGGACAGGGCTCTATGGATAACTGACATTGACAATACAACCCATGAAGGTTCTGATACAGGGAAAGCGGGTAGTTAGAGAAATTCATAGAATTGCAGTTCTAGGAGAGTAAAAATAGGAAATGCTTAGTATGAAGTGAAGCTTCCATCTAGAAGTTGCAGACTTGGTTTACTGAGAAATTAGCTCTACAGTGCAGAAGCATTTGTATATCTTTTATTTTCAAAGGGATTATATCTAACTTAAAGATCAAACCTGAGATTTTTAGGATGCAACAAGAAGAAGATTTGACATTCATGTATTTATCCAAGGAATTAGCAGTCCCAGTGATAAGAAGCAAAATTAAAGAATCAAAATTGCATTGAAAATTTGAGTATAGAGAATCTTACTTTTTATGTTACATCATTCATAAACTTCTAGAATACTTAACCATTTTGGACTGTGAACTCAAACTCAAAATAAGCCTTGAAAATTCTCGTAAGTATATTTACCAAAATGATAACAGGTAACAACTTGAGATATTTCTTTCTATCTCTAATCAAATATACTAATTAACACTTTGATATCATTAAAATTTGTTTTAGCAACCTACAAGAGGTAACAAGTTTACCTGTATAATTCTCAAATTTATCTCTACTCCTTCTCCTAATTCTAGTTTCTTTCCTCTGTATGCAACATTATAACAGCCACAAAACTCAGTTTAGAGGGAGGAAAAAAGAAACAAAATCATGTTATAAAGTACAGCTAAAACTGCTTGATTGTTATCTAAAACTAATTCATATGTAAGCTGCAATTTTTCCCAACTGAATAATTGGTATATCAGGTACAATTGAATAATTAGCAGAGCAGAGGAATTAGTAAATTTAAGAGCTAATTAGAATGTTGTTCCTAATGGATTGAAACTTTGACATTTAAAATGCACAACTTTATTAGAATGTATATATAATAACAAAAATCAGTAACAAAAATAACAACAACAACAACTTCCATAAATGTGATAAATTTTCCCAAAATTATAGGAGTTGTGTGTAATTAAGTAATTAGTTGATATTGTCAGCAGAAATCACAATCATATTGCTCATTGAAAAGTGAAAACATCTAAATTATATGCAGTTCTGCATTTGCATGGCATGCAAGGTATGCACATATGTATGCATGCATATTTGTATTATTAAGATTCAGGTTAAACCGTTATAACTCACGCACTCTGGCAACAACAATCTTGTATTAATATAGAGAAAAAAAATGTGTTGCAGTAGTTCTGCAGTGGGGAATATGATATTGTTTACTGTTATGATATCAATGGTTTGTTTAAATGCAATGAGATGCTGATATAAATTCGATGAATGACTTTTCAGACATAGTCCAAGGACCAGTTTAAAATGTATTTTGATGAGTTAAGGAAATGATTTTTGTTTCTGTCCTGATTGGCTACTCAGTACATTTAAAAGAAAGGTAAGAAGGTATGAAATATAAATATCACATCTACAATAGACACAATTGAATGATTTGTGGAAATATGAAAGTGATTTCAATGCTACAAGGCAAACAAAGCAGTTACAGCATGACTATATATATATATATATATATATATATATACTCTTTATTCTTTTACTTGTTTCAGTCATTTGACTGCGGCCATACTGGAGCACCACTTTTAGTCGAGGAAATCAACCCCAAGACTTATTCTTTGTAAGCCTAGTACTTATTCTATCGAACTCTTTTGCCAAACCACTAAGTTATGGGGACGTAAACACACCAGCATTGGTTGTCAAGCGATGTTGGGAGGGGGTGAACAAACACAGACACACAAACACACACACATATACATATATTCGACGGGCTTCTTTCAGTTTCCGTCTACCAAATCCACTCACAAGGCTTTGGTCGGCCTAAGACTATAATAGAAGACACTTGCCCAAGGTGCCATGCAGTGGGACTGAACCCAGAACCATGTGGTTGGTAAGCAAGCTACTTACCACACAGCCACTCCTGCGCCTATATAATAAAAAATACCAATTTTTAAAAAATGTTTATAAAATATAATTAAATATTCATAGAATTAGTATCTAAACAAAGTAGAAAAGGGGCTAGAACTTCTCATAAAACAACTAAAATGTCTCTACTAATTATTATACCTTATAACTACAACTTTTGCTTTACTTAATATATGCATATCATACATACTACATTGCTAAAATCTGAAAATGTGTTTCTGAAAAAACTCGAAATGGTACACAAATTCTGAAATCAAATTTGGAAACAACACCCATAGTTTAGTTACAAAAAATATTTTGCAGAAAAAAAGCAATAGATCTTTATTCAAAATGCACTCTAGTGTTACCAATTTTTTGTCTGTGTCACTTATTTTATTTACTATGTTGATCTATTTGCTTCACTTAATCCAGACAAAAGCTAGGTATTTCTGTTGCTTAATGGCTGAGCAGTTGGCTTTAGCTAAAGTAGTAAACTTCCACTGAAATAATTTTACCTGCAAGGAACCAATTAAAAATATATCCAACAGAAAATGTTTTCTGTAATATGTCTGGAAAAAAAAAAACTGACAAACTCTGAAATGAACTAGAAATAGGACAAAACTTTAATATGATGTTGTTTTATACTCACAGACTTTCCTCAGTCACAGAATCAGATGGGCATGACTGTTTGAACGTTAGTGATTTGGCACACTGAACTTATTTTGGTGACAGTATTTTTTGGCACTGCAGACAAACATGCACACATGCATGCACACACACAGAAATATACATATACAGATAGAAAGAGAGAGAAAGAGATGCAACAGTTTATTAATTGAACATGACTGACATAAACACATTCCATCTCCTCAAACACAAAGAGAAATATGCTCACACATGTAAACAGAGAGAGAAAACAAGAGACACATTAAAACATCTGATATCAAATCAGTGATACCAAATATACGGTACCATAATGGCTAAAGGCTGCACCAAATTATCACATGCCTGCAAACCATACTCATCAAACACTATACACAGCCACAAGAAAATAGAAACAGTATTTGTTACTTTTCTAAACACTGCAGTTGTTTGGTAACCCAAAATAATTGATAACAAAAAATAAAAGCCACTATACCGTGAGGAGATTCACCTTGTCTGTCATTACCTTATATGCTTATTGAAATGAACCAAGAGAAGCCACTTGCATTATTCCTCAACATTCCTCATCATCTTAACATCCACTTTTCTATGCTCACATGGGTCGGATGGAATTTCCTGAGGCAGATTTTCTACAACTGGATGCCCTTCTTGTCATCAACCCTCACCTATTTCCAGTTAGGTCATATTTCCCCATCACCAGACATTATTATGGAAATGAAGGACACTGCTTGCATGTTGGTGACATTCGTTTACAACAATCATGCAACATCAAGGCAAGTAACACACATTCACTCACACATACATATGATAAGCTTCTTTCAGTTTCCATTAACTAAATCCACTCACAAGGCTTTGATCAGTCCAAGGTCATAGTAGAAGACACTTGCCCAATGCACCACAGTGTGGGACTGAACCCAAAACCATATGTCTGGGAAGCAGGCTTCTTACCACACAGCCATGCTTGTGCTTATTTTATATCATATTTTCTGAACAATTGTTTCTATGGTTACAGGTTAGCCATGGGTTAATCACTGGTTCATTGCATTTATGATGGTAATCATGACAAAGGAAGTCTACATGACTTGAGAAGAAACAGATATTAGTTTGAAAGCTCCACTTCATCAGTTCTTTTCCCATCCTCATGTTTCATTAACTCTAGATGCATATTTGATACTAGATATATCTTACACTAATACTAGACACTTTGTCTATTTTTGTTATTTATTTATATATATGCGTTTGAGGAGAGAGAAAGAGAGAGAGAGGTGTGTGTGTGCACGCATGCATGCACATATCTGTATGAGTAAGAGTTAAAGGGAAAAAAATTTAATGAGGGAAAAACAGAAAGGATATGTGAAAGCAAAATGGTAATGGTAAAAGTATAAGGAAACAAAGACAGGAAGGAAGAAAATGTTTGATAAAATCAAATAATGGTACATGCAAACACATACACAGATAGATAGATAGATAGAGAGAGAGAGAGAGAGAGAGAGAGAGAGAGAGAGCTAAGAGAGAGAGAGAGAGAGAGAGCTGAGAGAGCTAAGAGAGAGAGAGAGAGAGCTAAGAGAGAGAGAGAGAGAGAGAGAGCTGAGAGAGAGCTGAGAGAGAGCTGAGAGAGAGAGAGAGAGAGAGAGTTAAGAGTTAGAACTAATTGATTGACATATCAGGTCGAGTATGAAATGTCACATTTGCTATACGATACTAATTGATAAATAAGGTATACTTTTATTAATAATGTAATGTAATGTAATTAACATCAGTGAAAAATAGCTGCTCATTACAAAGAAAATGATTAGTGTTGGTCTCTGGGTGAGGCCTTCTTACACACAAACATATGCATGCATGTGCATACATAAGAACACACACATGCATGCATGCACACAGACACACACACACACATCCTTGAGACTGTAATCAAAAACATCAGGATAGGGAAACACCAGGAAGGGACTTAATTGCTGAAGACTAGAACAAAAAGACTGAACTTTTGTCAGCGGTATCTGATTGACCTTTACCAGCAAGTTTTTAGTAGAAACATAGACATACGAAGCTGGTTAGCACCGGCAGAAACAAAACTGACACCCCAAAACAATAAAATTCATCTGACAATTAAGTACTGGCCAACTGGATGCCAGAATATCACATATAGAATGTATAAAGCCTGTCTGATCCTGTTCTTCCTGTTAGTAATAATCCTTTCTACTATAGGTACAAGGCCTGAAATTTTGTGGAAAGGGGTTAGCTATTTATATCAGCCTCCAATGCTTAACTGCTGCTTATTTTGTTGACCCCAAAAGTATGAAAGGCAACGTCAGCTTTGGGAGAGTTTAAAATCAGAATGTATAGCTGGAAGAAAAGCTGCTAAGCATTTGCTCCGGCAATCTAATAATTCTTTTTTACTCTAGGCACAAGGCCCGAAATTTTGGAGGAGGGGGCCAGTCGATTAGATTGACCCCAGTACACAACTGGTAGTTAATTTATTGAACCTGAAAGGAAGAAAGGGTAAGTCGACCTTGGCAGAATTTGAACTCAGAACATAAAGACAGACAAAATACCGCTAAGCCATTTGCCTGGCATGCTGTTTCTACCAGCTCACCGCCTAAGCCATCTAACAATTCTGTCAGCTCAATGCTTTCCATTGTGATAGTAATAGTAGCTAAACAAAGAGTGAGAAAGAAAAAAAGAACTGATGTCAGAAGTTAAGAGACACAAGAGGAACTTGATCACAGTCTGGCTGGATTACAAGAAAGCATTTGACTGTGTTACCTACTCATGGATGCTACAGTTCTATAGACTAGATTTGGTAAACTTCAAGATGCCATTATCAAGGCCAAAGACAACCTACCTTCATCCTGTGCCATCTTTCTGAAGCTTAATAGAAATAGTTCTATTGTAACTAAAAAGATACAGAATCACAGAGACAGTCTCTCTTTCTCTCTTTCTCTCTCTATGATTCTGTCTATACTTTTAGTAAACCTCTTGTCCTTTTTTGCTAAAGAAACCTAAAAGATGGGAGATTAGCTTACAGGAGAATCATCAACATTGCTTCTTTGTGGATGATCTGAAACTCTATGGCAAGAATATGGATGGTACAAAGGAAAGCTTTGGTTTAGTTACAACATTCTCAAAAAATGTAAGAATGGAAAATTGGCCAGGATGTTTTTATTGTTTTTATTAATAAATGTTTTTATTGTTTCCCAACCACATGATTTTGGGTTCAGATCCATTGCATAGCACCTTGGGCAAATGCCATCTACTGTAGTCCCAGGCTGGCCAAAGCCTTGTGAGAGAATGTGGTAGAAAGAAACTGAAAGAAACATATCATATATGTGTGTGTATGTACATGCACAGACACACAAATACATACATATATGTGCGTGTGTGCATGTGTATATATATATACACAACGGGTTTCTTTCAATTTCCATCTACCATATCTACTCACAAGGCTTTGGTCAGCCCGAGGTTATAGTAGGAGACACTTGCCCAATGTGCCACACAGAGGGACTGAACCCGGAACCATGTGGTTAGGAAGCAAGCTTCTTACCACACAACCATGTTTACCATACCAACATTTGGGTTACTCAATCAAGCACTAGATGAGATTCTGGGAGATATGTTGACAATGGTAATAGTAGCTGTTATGATGTTGCTGGTACATAGGAAGAGGAGGAGGTGGAGACTTTAAATTCAACACACTCAGGATGCAAGCATACATAGAAGTGATACCACTGGTAATCTTCTTAAGATTCATTGAAAATTAATTAGTTAATTAGTAATTAACCAACAACCATATTTGCAAGACTTGGCGAGTGAGTTTGAGCAGTATATGTTTAAGTTCAGCACATGTTTAACCCATAAAATGAAATCAAATTACAAAGGATGACTGGATACATAAATCTTTAATATTGTTCATTCTAAAATAATGTAAACAGTCTTTTTTCTCATTTGATACAATGTCAGGCTTAAATGAAGAAAGATCCTGGAATGGTGCTGGCACAGCAGCTTCTGCACGTGGGCACCTTAAACCACATCCAAATAAAAAAAAAAACCCCCATCTGGCTGATTGGCTTAACCCAGATATATCCACTCAAAATTTCATTACTGTTAACTGTGGAAAGTAGTTTTATATACCAATCTACCAATCTGTCTTTTCTTCATTTATCTTTCACTTGTAACAGTCATTAGACAGCAGCCATGCTGGGGCAACATCTTGAAGAACTTTTAGTTGAATAAAACAACCCCAGTACTTATCTTTTTTCATTTTCTTTAAGCCTTGTACTTATTCTATCAGTTCCTTTTGCCGAACTCCTAAGTTATGGGGATGTAAACACATCAACACCAGTTGTCAAGCAGTGGTGGGGGACAAACATTAACACAAAGACAACAAACACACAGACATATATACGACAAGCTTCTTTCAGTTTCTGTCTGCCAAATCCATTCACAAGGCTTTAGTTGGCCCAAGGCTATACTAGAAGACACTTGCCCAAGGTGCCAAACAGTGGAATTGCACCCAGAATCATGTGGTTGGGAAACAAGCTTCTGACCACACAGTCATGTCTGTGCCTTTTGTTGAGGAATGTCATCTTTGAAACTATTTTTTGTTGAGATATCTCAAGTTTATGACTTGCAGAAAATACCAATTCTATTTCTTTGGTAGATACTTAACATCATTGCTGGAATAATCATAACATTTGATTCCACAGTGAAAGGGTTAAAGTTCACTGAAAGACACACAGATATGTTGTTTTCTCCTTCTGCTTTTCCTACTGCATCTATAATGGTTGGCTATGTCTTCTTGAACCACTTATTTCTCCTCTTCTAACCAAACTTGTTGTGTCCAACCTTCCAAGCCCTGCATTAATCACTTCATTTAGTCCTTCCTTCTTAGAGCTTTGGCCTTCTGACATTTCATCTTTGCTCATGTATTTCCCACAGGTACTGACATACAAAGATTCAATAGGATCGTTAATAACATCAATCTCACTCGCCTAAGAGAAGTGACAAAAGCCATGAACACTGCTCTTTCCTCCAGATCCAACAAGTAAAATAAATACATATATAGTGACTTACATAACATTACCAAAGCTTGTAAAATTGAGTCAGTAAAGCTTAAAGTTATAGAAATCCATCTAATCCATGTAGAGCAGTGGCCCTCAACCAGGGTCCATATGGCATTTGCAGGGGGGGGGGGTGTCTGTATAAAATTTTGTTGTTAACGTTCATGTGCAATAAATTGCTTATACACAAAATATTAAACATTTTTTATACAATTCCTAATAATATTTTATTATAAAAATAGAGTAGAATTTTTTTTTATTTACATTGAATCGTCATGGAGGTTCAGTAGAGTAAAATAGGAATCAAAGGGGTCCATTAGCAAAAAGTGGTTGAGAACAGCTGAGAGCAAAGGAAACCAATAAAAGGAAAAGCATTTATTAGATAATATGACCCTTGATTCACTAACTTATACAGTGAGTGAAACAATTGGTGTGGAAAAACAGTGTAGCCATTTAAAAACAGAGATACACAATTAAAAAGAGGCTTTGTTTACTTCTTGGGTGTGTTAAGGTTTTCATCATGGAATTGTGTCAATGATCAGGTCATAATGGTGAAAGTGAAGATTGTGACCACCATATGGACATATATGAATTTAACAGCTTTTATGCAGTTTTACATGGCTAAATGACTCAACCTGTTGTGATTACAAGATAACCTCATCAACAAAAGTGAGAATGATGCATGTGTGCATGTGTGTGTGTGTGTGTGTATATATATATACATATTCTTTTGTTTTCTTTTACTTGTTTCAGTCATTTGACTGTGGCCGTGCTGGAGCACCACCTTTAGTCGAGGAAATCGACCCCAGGACTAATTCTATGTAAGCCTAGTGCATACTCTATCGGCCTCTTTTGCCGAACCACTAAGTTATGGGGACATAAACACACCAGCATCAGCTGTCAGGTGATGTTGTGGGAATAAACACAGACACACAACCACATGTGAATCGTTGTCGATTTTTTTTTCTCCGTCTTCCTTTTCTATTGGACTTTCCTCTGTTTCTGAAGAAGAGCTTTGCTTGAAATGTAAAACCACTTTTCTTTCCTTCTCTGAGTGTCTACTAATTTTTTACATGTACCACATCCTTGCGTTGTTGTTTTTTGTGCTTGTTCATCGATTTTTTTTGGGGATTTTTATATATATATATATACACACAACGGGCTTCTTTCAGTTTCCATCTACCAAATCCACTCACAAGGCTTTGGTCGGCCTGAGGCTATAGCAGAAGACACTTGCCCAAGGTGTCATGCAGTGGGACTGAATCCGGAACCATGTGGTTGGTAAGCAAGCTACTTACCACACAGCCACTCCTGTGCATTGTTTTAAAGTTCACTTTTCCACATTCATATGGAGTGGACAGAATTTTTTTGAGGCAGATTTTCTACAACTAGATGCCCTTCCTGTTGCCAACCTTTACCTATTTCCAAGTAAGGTAATATTTCTCCATGACCAGACATGCTTTCATGGAAGATTGAAAATAGAGAACGCTGCTTGCAAGATGGTAACATTAGTTTACAACTATCAAGTGATGTCAAGGGAAGGACACACACTCAGATGTATAATATATATATATATATATATATATATATATATACATACATGTAAATGTCAAACAATGAGAATGAGTGCTCAACACTACATTGATGGATAAAATTTCTTTATTTGTGTATTAAGGCTACCATTAGTTTCATGTTAAGAAAAATATTTTAATATGTTAACAATTTTCAAGCTGATCACATGGAGGAATGGTGTTTGTCTCCATTTTATGACTACCAAATCCACTCACAAGCCTTTGGTCAGCCTCCAGGCTGAGGTGTCATGCAAAGGGACTGAACCTGGAACCATGTGGCTGGGAAGTAAACTGCTTACTACACAGCCACACCTGCATATATGATGCTAGTGTCACGTAACTGGCAATGACGAATGACCGAGATCTTTGGCATTATGTCCTGTTTGAGAAGAAGACCCATCAAGCCAAGTAAAGTTGTATTTGTGGTGTCACGCAAATGGCACGTAAAAGCACACATTACAATCTCGGAGTGGTTGATGTTAGGAAGGGTATCCAGCTGTAGAAACCATGCTAAATCAGACTGGAGTCTGGTACAGCCTTCAAGCTTGCCAGCCCTGGTCAAACCATCCAATCCATGCCAGCATGGACAACGGACGTTAAATGATGATGATGATAATGATGATGATGATAATGATGATGATGATAATGATGATGATGATAATGATGATGATGATAATGATGATATATGAAGCAAGACTCAAAACAAAATGAAGTGACAAAGTGATAATAAAACACCTAATTACCTTCTCTGAGCTTTCAATCAGTGCTCTTAACTGTTGATTGACTTCAGATATCCTGGTTTTCTGAAAATTCATCCGTTCTTGATTTGCTTCTAATGAAGAATCCTGCAAAATGAAGAATTTAAAAAAAAAATTAATATCTTTTGGCAGCTTTTGTTTTAATTCAGATTCAATCACTTTCCAATAGATTTAGTGAAGTTTAACCCTTTTGAAACCCACCTACCCAAGGTGACCCATGCTTCTCTAATACGAACTCCATGTTTTAAAGTGATCTAAATTAAAACCATTCCTCACGATTCTATGTTAATTTATATTCCAAACATCAGCTTAGTAATGACAAGGTTATTTTGCTAAATTCTTCATTATTTTCAAAATTCATTGAAATGAAGATAGTGTATTTCAACAAAAATATAGTAGCAAAAGGCTTAATGAGAAGTTTAGATATGTGGCTGACTTCCTTTCGAGTGTTGGGCCCCATGGGGGCAATGACCAAGACCTTTGGCATTATGTCGTGCTTCAGAAGAAGACCCATCAATCTGAGCAAAATCGCAGTCATGGCAGGTACTGGTGTCACACAAATGGCACCCGTTTATTAATGATATTTCCTATAACAAAACAAAAAAAAAAACTGTCTTTTTTCAAATTTTCAAATCCCAAAGATTTAGAAAGCTAGTGTTTATCTGCAATTTTTAAAGTATTAAACAAATGAGGAGTAAATCCCCTTTGCATGTAGTTGTAGCTATAGAAAGAATTGAACTTAGCATTGTAATTCCAAGCTGTTTAAAAATTGTGTTGGTCATGGATGCAACTCAATGCCAGAGGTATGACATGAATCCTAGACCCCTTGGCTGGGAGTTAGCTATTCTATATACAATGCAAATAATGAATCATTGTAAATTACACATCCAACTGAAGTTGTAAATTATAATATTCCTGATCATTTCACAAACCATGGTTTTCCATCAGACCAGTATTTTAACTTCAATTTCAGCAGCATTTGCAGAATGAAAGTTTCCCTGAATATCTGGAGCCTATTATTGAAAATTAGTTAAAGTTAACCACATAAAATGCAAGTGTCTTGTTCAAAGACAACAAAATGCCAGCAGCATATTTCAGCTTGCAATTCATTCAAGTTGCTATTTTGTTAGAGTTAATGAAAATTACAGACAAAAATAGCAGCTGATTTCACATGGATAATAATGATTTCCCTTGACTGTGAACAAAGCCAGTATTTGTAGGAGAGAGAGGAAGGGAGTATAGTTAATTGAATTGATTCTAATATATTTCTTTCTATAAAAAGGATCACTTTTCCAGAGATAGATTGCTACGTGTGTGTCTTATTTTTCTGAAAAGATGGTGACTCATTGCTTTCTCCAAAATGAAGTTGTGCCATTCATGCATTTCCAAAAATGCATGAATTTTACAACTTAGTATTTTGATACGAATCATGCTTACAATCACTTAACTCATAGGATCAGTCAAGAAACAACATTTAAAAAAAATATGATAAAAGGCAGCAAGCTGGCAGAATCATTAGAATGTTAGGCAAAATACTTAGCAGTATCTTTCTTGGCTTTTTATGTTCTAAGTTCAAATACTACTGAGATCAACTTTGCTTTTCATCCTTTTGGGGTTGATAAAATAAATACCAGCTGAACACTGGGTTGACATAATTAACTTTCACTCTCCTCAAAATTGCTGGCTTTATGCCAAAATTAGAAAGAATTATTATTAGAAAGAAAATGATATGATATTACTTCTTTGAAGATAACAAGACTTAAATTTAAAAAATAATAAAGTTGGCTCTAGGATGCTGTCACCACCCCAAATGATAACCATTGTTTTCTCCAGGCTCAAGGCCAACTATTGTTAAAAAGGAGATATAGGTGACATAATGAAACCCATCCAAGACTATTAGTCCATCATACTCATCATCATAATCATTTAATGCCCACTTTTCTATGCTTGAGGCAGATTTTCTATGGCCAGATACCTTTCCTGTCACCAACCCTCACCTGTTTCCAAGCAAAGTAATATTCCCCAGAGCCAAACATGTTTTTCATGGAAGAAACTATAAACACATGCATACGCACACACACATATGCACATGCATGCACACACACACATTGGTGTGGGTGCTAGTGTCACATAAAAAGCACCCAGTACACTTTGTGGAGTGGTTGGCATTAGAAAGGGCATCTAGTCATAGAAACCAAGCCAAAACAGACTATGGAACCTGGTGCAGCCACTGGCCTTGCCAGTTTCTGTCAATCAGTTCAACTCATGCCAGCATGGAAAACAGACATTAAATGTTGATGATGATGATGGTGATGAGCTTGTTTCAATTTCCTTCTACAAAATTCACTCACAAGGATTTGGTTGGCCTAGGGCTATAGTAGAAATAGTAGAAGACATTTGCCCAATGTGCCATGCAGTGGGACTGAACCCAAAGCCACAGGGTTGGGAAGTAAGCTTCTCAGCCACACAACCACATTGCTCACAAGAGTGTAGATATCCCATATAATATTCCTCTGTATTTTTCAACTCATGAAATAGGAAAGACAAAATAAACATTTTTATATAAACCCAAGAAGGTGATACACCAAACTATGTACAACATTCAACACCCTGTTGTATAACAAAGTACCCAGTCCAGCTCTTTAAACCTTTTGTTACTCTATTTCCATTGAAATACACTTTTGTTTCAATTAATTTTGAAATTAAAGAAGAATTTAGTAAAGTAATTCTGTCATGATTAAATTGGCGTTTGAAACAAATTAGTATGATATTTTAATAGGTTTTAATTTAGATCACCTTAAAACAAGAAGCTTAAATCATGGAACCAGAGGTGGTCTTAGATAGGTTGGTACCAAAAGGCTTAATGTTTTTACAACCTCCTACACTAGTGTCTCTCTTAGATAGGTACGAAACCTGAATTTTTTTTTTGTTTTTCTTAATATAGAAGAAAGAAAAGTTGTGATGATTGTATCTTTTTTTTTATTAAGAAAGGAAAGATGCTAACAACAAATGATGATAATGAAGATGAGGATAAAAATCAGTTATGTAAATGGAAGTGGCTTCTGTCTGTGTTAACTAGACAATAGAATAAAGTGAGGCAATAAGCAAGAGAGAGAGAGAGAGAGAGAGAGAGAGAGAGAAGTAATAAATATAGAAGAAAAGCTACTAACAAGAAAAAGAAGAAAAGAAATGGACAGAAGCTACTAACAAAAGAGAAGTAGAATCAGCTTTTCCTCATTATTTCAACTGAATGAGAACTAAAGAAAAGAATAAAAAAACGATATGGTTCCAGTGTTTATTGCTTTTCTTTTTGTACTGTCATTGTTAGCAATTCATTTCAATACTATTTATATATCATCATAATTCTGGTTTTACTGTCTATGTTCCCATGCTAGTATGGGTTGCACAGATCTGTAGTACAGCATGTTGCTATTAGTCTTAACCCTTTAGCATGCCGATTACTCTGTGAAATATAATACTTATTTATTCACCTTGTTTTGAATTAATCATGCAATATCCTGTAGCTTCGAGATTTTGATGAGGTGATTGTTTATTTTTAGAATGACATTGTAGGGTAGGTGTGAGAGATGAGATCTGGTTGATTTGAACATAGAACAGGTAGAATATTTGGGTCGGATATGTCCAGATTAAATACTAAAGAGTTAATTCATTGTCATCCCATTCAACACCCTGTTGTAGCCCAACATCCTGAGATTTAACCTGGCTGTCTTTTGTGAGAGAAATTAATAAATAAATTGAGAAAGTCAAGGAAACTACGACTAGGTCTATACTAAGTTGATTGAGCGTAAAGGAAGTGAAATAAACTCACATTGTATGATGACCAAGCAGCAACTTTCTGTTTATCATCAACTGAAGCAATTTGCTTCTGATACCAACGCTTTGCAGACTGTACTATTTCCATTCCTTGTTCCAGAATCTCTTTTTCTTCTTCCAGTTGTCGCATCCGTTTAATCTGAGCAATCAAAACAATTCAAAATGAAAAGACTTTAAGTGTTTTGTAGTAAGAATGATAAACTAAATGCCAGCAAATTTTTTTTTTTTTTTATCATTTTCACAACCATTTCTATTCAATACAACAGTTTTCCTCAAATTCTATACAATGCTATTCATTTATTTGTTCACAACTCTTTCACAACATTAGAATCTAAATTCTATCTCTAGATTATTTCAAATATTACATTTTCTTTCAATCTTTCATGTTCTTTCAATCTTTCATTTTATTCACAGAATCTCATTCATTGATTCTATACAACATGCAACATTTGTGACATATGTGAGGCTGGTCCAAATGAAAACAGCAAACAGGAAAAGAGATTTAAAAAGATGTGTTGTGCATGCATGTATGCACATATGCATATGCATGCATATATGAATACACGTGTGGATGTATGTGTGTGTGTGCATGTTTGTTTTACATATACACAAGAGAGAGATTAAAACATGCGGGGGTGTTGCTTTTTACCAGAGCTTGTATTCTGTGACAAGAAACAAGAGAACCACTAAATAGGAGAAAATATTCCAAAGAAATCAAGACAAAAAGAGGAGTAAACACATGCTGCAAATTTGAAAATGTTTCACACTGCATTTAGGTTGGTAGTCGTGCATGTACACACACACACCAGTGATGAAGTGACTGGTTAAATAATGCATTCAACTGAGTGAATAATGTATTCAAAACTGCATGGTTTGAGTTCAAATCCATTAAGAGCGTTTTGTTGTATATTTAAAGAAAACAATTCAACATACTCAAATTCCTCTAGTTGTTGAAAAAAGCAATCAAATTCTGTGAAAATATTACTTTTGAGCGAATATTATTCTAAGCTGAAGAGGTTTATTATCAGCTTAACATTATATAGCTAGAGCTTCTTGAAAATATTTGCTTGCTTTTATTTATACTCTAGAAAGTGTCTTTCACCATAGCCGCAGGCCAATCAAACCTAGTGAGTGTCTTCAGCAGCTGTGAACAAGACACAGTTGCTGAAGACATTCAAATCCCTACATGGTCATGAACCAACATTTATGGTTCATTGGTGACGTCTGGTTACAGTTTATTGATGACGTCTTTTTTGTCTGGAAAGGATCACAGGATAGTTTTTCTGGCATGCTAATGATTCTGCCATCCCACCACCTTAATAATCCTTTCTGCTATAGACATAAAGTCTGAAATTTGGGGGAGGGGCTTGTCAATTACATAGACCTCGTTATTCAATTGGTACTAATCTCATCAACCCCAAAAGGTTGAAAGGCAAAGTTGGCATTGGCAGAATTTGAACTCAGAATGTAAAGACAGACAAAATGCTGAAACAAGTAAAAGAGTAAAAGAGATCGACAGGGCAAACCACTGACTGAAGTCATTCCCACCATGAGCATCCTATTTAATATTTCTCAGGTACCACATATCTAGGACTCCATTTTCTTATGTTCTCCCTACAATTTAGGGGTGATTTGGCTACTATGAGCAATCACGTAGGAGTTCCATTGTTGGCTCTGATATCCCCTATTTAATCTTTTTGATACCATGTTTCTGCTAAAATACATTACATTTGTTTCAATTAATTTTGAAATGATGAAGAATTTACTGAAATAACTTTGCTGTCATTAAGCTAGTGTTTGGAACACAAATTAACATGGAATTTGAATGGAAGGTTTTAATCTAGATCACTTTAACCCTTTAACATTCAGATTACTCTGTCAAATGCAATACTTATTTATTTATTCACATTGTTTTGAATCAATCATGCATTATCTTGCAGCTTCAAGATTTCAATGATGTGATTGTTTATTTGTAGAATGATGTTGTAGGTTAGGCGTGAGAGATGAGATTTGGCTGGTTTGAACAGAAAACAGATAGGATATTTAGGTCAGATATGGCTGGTTTAAATGATAAACGGTTAAAAGAGGGAATTTATACCATAGAACTAAGGACAGAATCAGGAGAGTGGGTATCAAAAGGGTTAAAATAGATGAAAGTTTTATATATGAAGTGAAAACAAGAAAAAAAAAAACAAGGCTCAGAATATGAGACTGAAACAGCTTCTAAATGCTATAGCAACATCTATGTTACTACAGGTAAAAACTACAAAACGAACCACATTACCAAAATAGTTGGTGAATGAGAAGAGACAGATTACATAAATTCTTTTAAAATAGAAAAAAGAAATAAATGCAAGCTTTTCTGAAGAATTGACAGAGCTATGTAGCAGAGCTTAATTGGATTTAGAAAATAAGGAATAAACTAATGAGTTCACAAGGAAAAGGTTACATGTTACTTATCTCTCATCTTGAAGGTTATCTTAGTGCAATCCAAAAGTGAGAAAATCTCAACTAATGTCTAGAAAATAGGTGAATAATGAGAAAAATATTTTTAAAAATTAGTTGAAAAATACCAGTCAAGTACTGGAGTGCACATAATAAACATTATAGCCCTCTACCTCAATTTCTGGCATTGCACCTATCATTTAGTATCCATATTTCACAATTTGACTTTGACAGTATCCGACAAGTCAAAGAACTGAGTTGAGCTCCAATATCTGTTTTGGCATGGGTTATATAGCTAGATGCCCTTCTTAGTGCCAACCACTTTACAGAGTGTACTGGATGCTTTTTCATGTCACCAGCATTAGTGAGATGACCAACTGGTTTACAAAACAAGACCCCTTGGTTTAGGAGAAGGGTGTAGCATTGAGGAAATTGGCTTATATCAAGAGTTGAAGGAAAGAATATGACAGAGGGATAGGAACAGATGTCTTAATGTAGGGGAGATATATGGCTACATCAGCAACCATATTAGAACCAATTGTTAATAACACCTAATTTTAAAATTTACATGTAACACAGATCAAAGTAAAGAATCTTTCTTCTAAATAACTAAAGAACTAACCTAAAAGGTCAAATTATGAAATCACAGTCAGTTTGTTGTGCTATTCCGGTGTGCAATGCATCAGTTTAAAAATTTAAATAGAAGCATCAGTCTAAATTAACATGAAAAAAAAAAGCATTTGATGAAAACATCTGGAAAGCTAATGACTCTTTTACTTGTTACTTTCATTGGATTATAGCCATGCTGAAGCACCACCTTCAAAGATAAGTCAAACAAACTGATCCCAGTAATTATTGTCTTTTTAAATCAGGTAGTAATTCTATCAGCCTCTTTTGTAGAACTGATAAGTTATGGGGATGTAAACAAACCAACACCAGTTGTTAAATGGTGGGTGGACAAACACAGACACCACCCCCACCCCGCCCCACACACACATATAGGTGCAGGCATGCCTGTGTGTTAAGAAGTTTTCTACCCAATCACATGGTTGTAAGTTCAGTTCCACACGAGTGGATTTGGTGGACAGAAACTTTAAGAAGCCCATTGTTATTTTTGTATGTGTTTGTCTACTAAAGATATTTTCTTAGTTCACTTTGAATTTAACCAATTCTGGATTGCTTTGACAACATTGTGTTAACATAGATTATTGGATTTATTGATTTGACTGGTATTTTCTGTATCTAAATATGCTGGCACAACTGAAATGATCATAGGTATTGCATGATGTAATCACCAAATGTTGTTGGCATCCATTTGTCTCGGGAGACAATGGAGTTGCGCATAAACTAATCCAGTCTGGTTTTACATTTCATGTCATCTCCAGTTTCCTTTTCAGTTTTGCGCAGGCCTGGGCTAGACGTAAGAAAATCCTGGGCAGCCCAATCGTCAGGATTCCTCTCTCGACCTTACTGATGTAGTCCAAAGGAATGCAGAGCATTACGTTTGGCACCAGCTTGGTTGCAGGAGCTGCCGGAAGAGTGTCAAGTTGAACACTAAGCTGCCTATGGGGCTCCACTCCAGATTTCTTTGAAGGTTGTCTCCTTTCCATAACTCTGGATAGGGGCCCATACCAGGTACTGTCAGCTGAAGCCAGCTGAGCCCAGGACTCGTGTCAGGTAGGGTCATCACTCGCTGAAGTAGTGAAGAAAATCGCTACCCACAACCTAATCACCAATTAAAGATGTGATTTTCTCCATTCTTGTTCTTGTCTTATACTCTGAATTTTTTGAAATTCTTCTAAACAATATTTGGATTTACTGGTCAAACATGAAGAATTACACTGGATGTTTATTCTAGTTGCATTTATTGATGTCTGATTGTCGGATATAGTTAACCAAACTTGTTGGGCACTGAGTGCTTTATAGTTATCTACCCAGAATTTTTAATTCCTTTTACTTCGCACATGCATGTGTATGTGTGTGTGTGTGTGGTTACCCCCAATACTTCACAACCTGTGTTGGTTTGATTATATCTCTGTAACTTAGCAATTTGGCAAAAAGAGATTAAAGCCTTCAAGGCTCCAACATAGCTGCAGTATAATGACTGAAAAAAAAAGTAAGAGAAGTAAAAGAATACTTACATGCATACACACATACACATACACATATATATGATGGGCTTCCACACAATTTCCAGCTACCAAATTCACTCACAAAGCATTGGTCAACCTGGGGTTGTAATAGAAGACACTTACCCAAGACGCCATGCAGTAGGACTGAACCCCAAATCATGTGATTGCAAGGCGAACTTCTTAACCACACAGCCATATGCAAACTAATGTGCAGCACAAGAAATAAAATAGCATAAGAATTTTAACCCAAGGAGTATAACTCACCATACTATGATCAACTCCACTTGTTAAAGTATGACGGCGGCCATCCCACCTGCGGCTGCCATGTTTTGAGTCAGCTAACTTCTGAGGTTTGGGTTCATCGATGTTTCTTCTCTGTTGAGATGTAATATTGTCAATGTTTGCTGAAATAAACAATACATACATCTATTTAGAGGGCTTGTACAATCACAGTTTAGACACTATTATAAAAGAAATGATTCAAACAAAACATTAATATGTGCATTGTGCAATAAAATGTGCAGATCTTTGGTGGGGCTCAAGAGTCATATAAGTGCCTTGCATTGCATTATCAATGACTCTTCCTAGCAATGGCTTGCTCATATACGAGAAGGCAGCCACACTATATATATTCATATATACATACACACATATACAGTTGAGAGAAAAAAGGAAAATAGGAATGTCTTGAGTTAATGTAGCTGTAATGATAAAATAACAACAATAAAAATAACATCAGTCAACTGCATACATCAAAGAATCTGAAAAGAAGATAGTGAGTTTGTTCTTTTTGAAATTTATATGGTATCTGGGTCAAACTTGTTCCAGTATGGCAGACACACCACCCAGTGTACAGCTGTTCATATACATAATCATATATATATATATATATATATATACGCACATTCATGCAGGCATGTCATATACCGATTTTGCCCCTGTAGATACTACTACAGACATCCTGTCTCTGCAAGATTTTCATGTACATGCTTACATTTTTTAGCTTCCATAAATATAATAGTAAATTATCTAAAACATTACAATGTCAATATAGAGCACTATGCCTTGTCTTGCATTCAGCCCTGAACTCCTTGATCAAGTTAAAGGTGTGTTTGGGACACCTCAGACTTTGCAGAACCCATTCATCTCCAAGTCTAACCACAGCCAATTTCTTCCAAAAAAGAAAAAAAGAAAATATGAAGAAAAAAGGAAGAGTGACTCCTGTATAGGACTGTTATTATTTACTGATCCAGAAACAATAAAAGCTAAAGTTGATCTCAGTGGGATTTGAACTCAAAGCATAAGAGAGCTGAAACAACTACAGTAGTCTATCAAATCCGCTAATGATGCTACCAATTGGCCAGCTGCGTGTGAGTGAGTGAGTGAGTGGGTGAGTGGGTGAGTGAGTGAGTGAGTGAGTGAGTGAGTGAGTGAGTGAGTGAGTGAGTGAGTGAGTGAGTGAGTGAGTGAGTGAGTGAGTGAGTGTGAGAGAGAGAGAGAGAGAGAGAGAGAGAGAGAGAGAGAGAGAGAGTCAATAATCTTTATTACTGCAGTTCCATGTGGTCCTTTCCATGCTACATATGTACAACAAGCATATTTGCATCAATATTTCATCAGAGAACTCGCACCGATTAAAGAAGATAAGTTTGCGAGTAACAACCGATAATAACATTAAAAGGAAAATGAAAACAGACAAAATGAAAGTAGTATGAAATGGAGGAAGGGGGTAAGAAAGACAAAAAAACAACAACAACAGGATGGAACAAGGATTAGGAAGATGAAAGAGTAAAGAAAAATGACTAGGTATAGAGTGCATTAGGAAGAGATAGAGTGAGCATGAGCATGTTCTAAGCTAAATGATTCAATAATGTAAGGTCCACAAATGCCTGTTATTATGTGCTTATTTAATGGGAGACTGAGGGGTGAGGAAATATAGTACAATGCCAATGGAGTGTTAGTTCAATACCTATGACTATGTTCCAAATCTGAAGTTGTATATGCATTAAATGTATTATCCCGTGAAATTGTTATGATAAAGTAGTTTATATAAAACCCTTGCTCTCTCTGTCTGTCTGTCTTTCTCCCTCTCTCTTTCTGTTCCATGCCTCCAGGAGTTGGCAATCATGGACCTTCATGCAAAAGATTATTTTTTTATTTGTTTCAGTCGTTTGACTGTGGCCATGCTAGAGCACTGCTTTTAATTCATAAGTTTTCTTACAAAAGATACACCAATGGGTTCCCAATGCTGTTTGCTGATTTATTATCCAGTTTACTCTGCTTGTCTCCTGCTCTCTAAAGGTTAGACAGGGCCTGTTTAACTTTTAGGCAGAGTGGCTGATACATGTAACATCAGGGTAAGTCTACATATCAGTGGCTTTGTGTGACACATGTCTAAAGTCTAGCTCTTCTTTGAATTCCATCTGCCTTAGCCATCAGACCATCTTCTGCTATTTGAACCATAACTGGAGCCTTGAACAGATACTACCACCATAAGCTTGAAAAAACCTGGGAATAATGTGACTAAGGGGTAACTCAATACTCTCAAACACCTGGGATCTCACCACAAAATGCAGTTCAATGTTTTTCTCAACCAGGGCAATAAGATCCTTAACTTTTTCAAAGAGTATTGGATGCATAGTATTTGTGGACAAGTGGAATGCTAGAACTCTAAGATGACCAGAACACCCCACTTCAACTTCATCCAGCTTCATCAATTTAGGCACAGTGTTTTAAGTATTGTAATTCAATTAGCACCTGAGTAGGGTAGAAGTAACAAAAAGTGCAGAGATCTCCCCCCCACACACAAACATTTACATTTGTATACATGCAGACACTCAACCCAATCCCCCATTCTCCTACTCACACCACATGTATATTGGGTATGTAAATATATAAAAGCACATAGGTAGTCCATGACACAATAGAAAAATCAGAGGGTCAAGAGGCAAACAGTCAAGGTTGAGAGTATATACACACACACACACACACACACCTAACCAAAACAGATATATGCACAGACATACACATACATACATGTATACCCCCCCCCCCCACACACACACACAAGTGTATAGAGTATTGTTACTCAGTGCAAGGTATGCTTACTTGCCACTGCTATCATGCTGAACAGATGTTGTATTTTGGCAACTTCTGCACTCTAACAGAATACAAAGACCACTTTATTACATTGATGTTATTGGCAAAGACACCACAATTTGAAATTGAGGACTTACTTAAAGCTAATAGGAGACAGAGATTCTTGGCACGACATGGTGAAACGCATCTCAGTATAAATAGACAGATGCTATAAATTATATATAAGAATATGATGCAATAAATGAGTATAAATAAAGATAGATGTTATGAATATAAATAGAATAGATGCTAGAAAAATGAGTACAGAAACAGATTCTGTAAATGAGTATAAATAGAGACAGATACTATTAATGAGTATAAAGACAGATAAAATAAATGAGAAAAGAATAGAGATCATCATCATTGTCGTCATCACCATCATATAACGTCCCTTTATCCATACTGGCATGTGTTGAGTGGTTTGACAAGAACTGACAAGCCAAAGGATTGCACCAAACTTCAATTTTCTGCTTCACCATGGTTTCTTCAGCGGGATATCCCTCCTAATGCCAACCACTTTACAGTGAACTGGGTGCTTTTTTTTTTTTTTATAGCACCAGCACTAGTGAGGTTGCCAAGTACTCACAAGATAAAACCCTTCAAGTGAGCTGGGATATAATCAGGCACATGCCGTCAGTAATTACTCAGGTAATGGTATATAGTAATGAAATAATAAAAATAAGCGAAATACAGGCATGCAACTGTGTTGAAGGCAGATTTACTTCTGCCTTCATAGCCTGTAAAGAAAATGTAGGAGTGTACAGAGCATGTATACTACAGCGTTACTATGCATAACTTAAATACAAAGATTGAAAGGCAGGGCAAATTATGCCTACCTAACCTACAAAAGAATCAAATATTTTGCATTTTATGCATAGAAATCAGAGTGACCTTCATAATTTTATTGAATTAGGTGCATATTTTGCCATAAAAGGAAAATGTTGCTATTGATCTATTTTATTCAATGTAGGCACTGCCTTAACGTAGTTCTCGGGGATATTCAGCGTGACACAGTGTGACAAGGCTGACCCTTTGAATTACAGGCACAACAGAAACAGAAAGTAAGAGTGAGAGAAAGTTGTGGTGAAAGAGTACAGCAGGGTTCGACACCATCCCCTGCCGGAGCCTCGTGGAACTTTAGGTGTTTTCACTCAATAAACATTCACAACGCCCAGTCTGGGAATCGAAACCGCGATCCTATGACCACGAGTCCGCTGCCCTAACCACTGGGCCATTGCACCTCCATGGTGTGACAGTGACACCTCCATGGTGTGACAGTGACCATAAGAAAAAACAAGGATAGTTGTTCTTAAAGAAAGAAAATACTTAGAATATTGGGCTTCACATTTTTGGTGAAGCAAGACTGAAACACACAGAGAATTTAATAGAGACAAAGTAATGGTATATAGTAATGAAATAATAATTATCATGATGATTATGATGATGGTGGTGGTAGTGGTGGCTGCAGGAACAACAAAGATGATGACTGTGGTACTGTGTGCAGTGATAATGATGATGAGTGTTGCAGGGTCTATTGTTGATGCTGCTGGCTCCTCTGAAGGTACAAGACTTTGAGAGCTTCCTCTATACTCCCTCACTGGGCCTGGTTCCAGCTGTTGATAAACTGGGCTGGCCTTATGAGGCTGACTCATAGAAAACGTATATCAAGCTGTGAAGGTATTTGTGTGCAATAAAAGAAGTGCACAGTGTTGTGCGTATGGGCCTACACAAAGTTAAAGTGGAATGCGTGAGTTTGAGATACATGGCACTGTGGTTATTTGGCCAAATGTCAGTCCTAATCAATGATGATCCAATCATTACTATTATATCTTTTTGTATATCTCGGATTTCATTGGCCATCCATCTTTAAGCTGGTTCAAGGAAAATTCAGCTGCTATTTCTATCAGGTTGATAAACTACATAGTGGGTTGTGACAATTTGAGTGTACTTGAATAATGTCTGTTCTATTTGTACTAATGTCTGACAGGAAAATATTGACTATTTTGTTGTGTGGAAGGTATATGAGGGTATTTTATAGCATTTATGAATTTATTGCCTGTAGGTTTTCTTTTAGTTGTTCTATTGATAGTTCTGATGTGGTAAGGCTGTTTGCTCTTGTAGTGTCAGTCACCATTTGTTGTTCATTGTCAGTGTAAAGTAGTCATTCTCAAACAGTACACTGCAAGAGGTATCTAGATGCACCATGGATTTTTAAAGAAACATTACTTAAGACTCTTGAAAAAACATGACTTACAATTTTGTTTTATACAAATCTTATATTAATTTTGCTTGTCATTACGTTACTTAGCCTGTCAGTAATGTTTCCACGTGATTACAGAAAAAGAGGGAGAAAGAAAAGAGGGAGAAAGAAAAGAGGAAGAGAGAAAAAGAGTGTGAGAGAAGTGTCCATGACGTGAGATAGAGGGAATGTAATCACATGATTAGTTGAAGGGAAAGAGAGAACAAGAGAAAGAAAAAGGGGAGAGAAAAAGATGAGGTGAAGAGTGAAGCAGAAAAAGTGAGAGAGAGAAAAAGAGGAAGAGAGAAAAGACAAAGAGAGAAGTGTCCATGACATGTGGTAGGAGGAACATAATATTTATTACATGGTTAAAAAAGTTAGTTGAAAGGTAGTGATATAGAGGAGAATTAGGAATAAAATTTTAGCAGAGGGATGATGTTCTGATGGTGCGATTAAAGAAAGACAGAGAAAGAAAGAGGGAGGGAGAGAGAGAGAGAGAGATGATAGTTGTGGTGGTGGTGAGTGCACAGTGAAAAGTAATTTTTTTAAAAATTGAACTAAAATTTTTTATATCACCTATCACTTAACACATGCACATCCCAAACTTGCCATTCACTTTAGAAAGAAACCAGTTTCCCATTTGCCTGTCATATGCAATGACTATCAATAAATCATAAAGGCAGACATTTGTTAAAGTGAGGCTGTTCTTGCCTGAATCTGTATTCAGCCATAGTCAGCTATATGTTGCATTCTCAAGGGTTTGCAAATTATCTGATGTGAGACAAACAAGGGAAAAGAAGAGGGAGAACTTACACAAAGAACATAATCTGCAAAGAACTATTGGATTGAAAAGTGTACACAAATTGAAATGTGTATTGGTTCTGACCCATCGCCTTGGCTTATAAGTTACCAACGATGTAGTTTTCAGAGTAAGCTATGTTGCATTATATTTTTACGCCCATGAAATTGTGACCCCTATATTTTACATATAAGACAATTTCTTTTACTATAAAATTTTTGATTTCTAGATACGAAATTGTGACCATGTAAATTTTAAAATGTAATTTTTTTGTGTTTACAGGAAAAATGGAAAAATAACAATGAATATTTATTTTATGAGTGCTGTGTATTAAGTCAATAAAATTGTGCATAAAGTATATATATAAAGTGCATTAAGTAATCATCATGTTCCAATTTCCTTCACTTTTCAATGAATAGCAGATGAACGACTATCTTTTGATACAGACACAACACAGACTATGCTTTCAGGCTTTTTGAATAAGGTTTTCAAAAATAACCCAATAGGTTTACAATTAATTCCATGAAATATTTACAGGTCCGACTAGTATAATTAATAAAATGAAGTAAGCAATACTTTCTACATTGTTTTCTAAATTTTTAACTTTGAAACAATTTTTATTTAAGCTCTGCATGTGAAATGCATTTGTAATTTTTTCTACTTGATCCCTGGTATTCCACAAAGTCAAAAAGATTGAGAACCACAAGTCCAGAGTATGTATTGTGGGTTGTGTGATAGTTATTTAAGTTGTTAGGGCTGAAGACTAATATGTATGTTTAGTAAGAATATTCATTTATTCTATTAATTCTTTTACTTGTCTCTCTGAAGGCTGATCTCAAAATGCTGAACCTTACATGAAAGCAATCTCAAAATGCTGAATCTTACATGAAAGCAATCTCAAAATGCTGAACCTTATGAAGGAGGTGATAAAGAACTGAGATATGTGGTGCATTGCCGTACTTGAGAAGACCCACCCATCACAACAGAATTGAGATTCTAAAACCAAGGTGCAATGTAAAAAGCACTGGTGTGGGTGTTGGTGCCACATAAAAAGCACCCATTACACTGTGGAGTGGTTGGCATTAGAAAGGGTATCTAGCCATAGAAACCAAACTAAAACAGACTATGGAACCTGGTGTGGCCTCTGGTTTTACCAGTTCTTGTCAAGCCATCCAACCCATGACAGCATGGAAAATGGATGTTAAATGTTGATGATGATGATGATGATGGTGATGGTGATGTTTCAATCATTGGACTGCAGTTGTGATATGGTACTGCCTTGAAGGGTGTAGCTGAAGAAATCAGTGCCAGTACTTACTTTGCCCTTTTTCTTTTTTTAAGCTTAGTACTTATTTTATTGTCTCTCTTTTGCTGAACTGCTAAGTTACAGGAATGTAAATAAACCAACTCCAGTTGTCAAGCCATATGAGATAAATACAAGGGTGAATCAGAAAGTAACAATTTTTATTTGCATTATTTTTTGACTCAGCTTTGTATATACAAGTGTGTGTTAAAAGTAATGCAGATAAAAGATGCATTACTTTCTGACTCCCCCTCATAAAATACAGGCACAAACACATACACACAAACACATAAATGACTAGCTTCTGCAGAGTATCTGCCTATCAAATTTCCTTATAAGGCTTGATCAGCTCTGGGCTATAGCAAGTGTTGTGAATTGAGACTGAACCCAAACCATATGGTTGTGAAGCAAACTTGTTCACCACACAATATTGCCTGCCCTTAAGTCCATTTTATTATGTATGAAATGTTATTGCTTCATATACAACTTATACTGATTTGGAATGTTACTATTCTGGATGGCTTATAGCAGTGATTCCCAAAGTGGGTGATACTGCCCTCTTGAGATCGGGGAAGGTGGGGGGGGGGGGGGGCAAAAGGAAGCAATGGATGTAAAAAAAAAAAAAAACTCCTAAATAATGGGTTAATTAGGTTAATTTTTATTTGTGAAATACAGTTATTTCAAATGTCCTGCAGAAAATGGTCTATGTTTGTGGTGGCTGAAAGGAATGTGGTCTAGATGCCACGAGGGCAGCAACCTGAAAAGTTTGAGAACTACTGGTTTATAATATGATGTTTGTACGTAGCAATTGGAATTAGTCAATAAACTCATATTCTTCAATGGATTGTTTAATGGATTTACATGTTGCTTCTTTCTGTCCTTCCTATCAAATGCAGTGAATGCTTACTGAATTTCAAATTTGTAGAATAACCTTAATTATAAACTAATATATTCAGACTAGTGTCTAAATCAGTCACAGCAACCTGCAACTCGTGGGATTTTCTCAATGGCATGCCTAATTATAAAAAAATTACCTTGAATTTTTTCCATAATGTGGCCTACCTAATGATGAGCCATCTCCCATACAACCTGCTTCTTGAAAACAGTTGTCCATGCCTGGTCTAAATCTCAGTTGTCAGAGTCACAATGTTTCAGCCATTGTACTTTCTGGCCTTCTTCAACAAGGCCTGTCATATTAAGTAACATTCTTGAAATTTCAGAGCAAACCCTCTTTATTCAAAACCATAGGGATACATAGTTTTCATTCCAAAGCCCATGTTAGGAATACTCTTGTAAATCAATAACCCAGATACTAAACCTATACCCATGAGATAAACTGATCCTTCACACTTAATCAATGCTCACAATCAGTCATTGTCTCAACCTAATGGAAATAAGGAGCTTAAACATTTTTCTTTTATTTCAAAAATAACATTAAGCCTAAGATGATTTTAAAGAAATTATTTTAGTTGTAAATGACCAACACAGTTTTATGGGGTTGTGGAAAACAGTCAGTTTACTATTGGGTATATTCTAGCTATTGGGATATCGCCATTTCAAAGCAGTTCACATTTATTGTAATACTTTGTGGTTTTGTTTTTTAATTTTGTTTTTTTTTTTTGTATTTTATGATTTGGAAAACTTAAAAGAAAGAAATACTTTCAATCTTTCTGGCTAGATAACACAAACATATTTGAAGAATGAGACACAGAATATGTCAAGATTTTAATAAAAAATTCAGATAGGAATCATTACAGAGAAGTTATTAAACAAACGAGAGATAAACTAATAAAAGAAAGGATTATTGAAACATAAATCATAGTTTAATGGATCACAAGTTGAAGTAATTATTGAAAATTATTGATTAATTGCTGGCTGAAAATGTCTATCACTGCTGTTGCTAATGGAAAATATAAATAAGTAGTAAAGGCTTTAAAATGGCTGAGAACAAAAATAAGTTTCTTTTATTCTGTTATTGGTTTTGGTTATTGGAATGGGGTCATACTGGGGTACTGCCTTCAAGAATTTGCAGTTGATATTATCAATCACAGTGTTGATTTAATCAATCTCTGTTGAATGTGACATAAAGGGGCACAACATATCAGTTTACGCAGGTAAACATAAATGCACCTGAAGATGTGTATGTGTGTGTGTGTGTGTGTGTGTGTGTGTGTGTGTTTAAAACCGAAATAAGATACAAGAAAGAGAGAGAAGGAGAGAAAACAATATCATCATTGTTTTTAACATCATCTTTTCCATGCTTGCCTACATCAGATGGAATTCACTGGGTCCAGTTTGATACCTGCTTTGTTGTCAACCCTCACTTATTTCCATACATGGTAATATTCTCCCATGTCTAGACATGTTTTCACAGAGAATTGGAAACAACTGATACTGCTTTTATGTGAGTGACTATTGTGTGATAGTGGAGGCGCAATGGCCCAATGGTTAGGGCAGCGGACTCGCGGTCATAGGATTGCGGTTTCGATTCCCAGACTGGGCGTTGTGAGTGATTATTGAGCGAAAATACCTAAAGCTCCACGAGGCTCCGGCAGGGGATGGTGGCGAACCCTGCTGTACTCTTCCACCACAACTTCCTCTCACTCTTACTTCCTGTTTTTGTTGTGCCTGTAATTCAAAGGGGCCAGCCTTGTCACACTGTCACACTGAATATCCCCGAGAACTACGTCAAGGGTACACGTGTCTGTGGAGCGCTCAGCCACTTGCACGTTAATTTCACGAGCAGGCTGTTCCATTGATAGAATCAACTGGAACCCTCGACGTCATAAGCAACGGAGTGCCAACAAAATTGTGTGATATCAAAATGAAGAGAGTAAAAGCCATACACACACGCACACATATATTCTTTCAGTTTTTACCAAATCTGCTCACACAGTTTTAGTTGGCCCAGGACTAAGAAGAAAACACTTGCCCTAGGTGTCATGGAGTAGGACTGAACCTGAAACTACATGATTGGGAAGCAAACTTCTCAACCACAATCCCTGCACCATATATATATATATATATATATATATATATATATATATATATATATATATATATATGTACATGTATCCATATACATTTATATATATATGCACTTATGTATATACAGTATGATTCAGCACAGTTCCCTCCAACCAGATTCCACTTACAAGACAATGGACAACTCAAGGCTAAAGCAGAAGACACATGAGGTGTTACAGAGTGGGATTGAACTAGAAACCATGTGGTTGCAAAGTGAATTTCTTGATCACAATTGTTATGCCTATACAGTTAGAAATTTCTCAACATTTCATTCTTCACTTCTATTCTGTTATCAAGAAGTGTTGTGTTTATTAGATATCTATGATAAGAACAAATAAAAAACTTATTCTTAGCATATGCATGGCTGTTTGGTTAAGAAGCTTGCATTGTAACCACATGGTCTTGGGTTCAGTTCCATTGCACACCAACTTGGGCAAATGTCTTCTGTTATAGACCTCGCCCAACCAATGCTTTGTGAATAAATTTAGTAGACGGAAACCTGTTGTGTGTGTGTGTGTGTGTGTGTGTGTGTGCGCGTGCGTATTTCCACTACCACTTGACAACAGGTATTGGTTTGTTTACATCTCCATAGTTTTGCAGCTCAGCAATGAAATAAATGTCAAACTTAAAAATAAGCACTGGGGTTGGTTTGTTTGGCTAAACCCTTCAAGCCAGGAGTGTCAGCATGGCCGCAGTCAATTACTGAAACAAGTAAAATTATAAAATATTCTAAATATAGGAGACATTTTATTTTGATCAATAAATCCATTGTGTATCCAAAATTCAGAAACATTTTTTAGAGTTATTGCTTTGCTCTATCACAGAAAATTTTTTTTAAATACACACACACATGTAACCAAAAATAATTTTTTAAATTATCTAAAACAGTAGAAATACAATTAATGAAACGTATACACCACCATCATTGTTTAGTGTTCACTTTCCATGCTTGAATGGGTCAGTCAGAAATTACTGAGGCAGATTTTCTATGATCAGTTTGCTCTTCCTATTGCCAACCCCAACCTGTTTCCAGGCAAACATGATATTTTCCCATAGCAACACATTTTCATAGAAGACTCTAAACAAACAATCTTGCTTATATCACAATAATGCTCTTTACAACCATCACAAGATCTTTAGATAAGGGTACACACAAGCACACTTATCATCATCATCATTTACCAGCCCCCCCCCCCCCCGACACACACAAATATATATGTATGCATATATATGTGTATATATATGTGTGTGTGTGTGCGTGTGTATATATGGGTATATGTATATATGTGTGTGTGTGTTTGTGTGTATGTATATGTATATATATGTATGTATGTATGTATATATATACATCATCATCATCATCATCGTTTAACGTCCGCTTTCCATGCTAGCATGGGTTGGACGATTTGACTGAGGAGTGGTGGAGCCCTAAGGCTACATCAGGCTCCAATCTGATTTGGCAGAGTTTCTACAGCTGGATGCCCTTCCTAACGCCAACCACTCCGAGAGTGTAGAGGGTGCTTTTACGTGTCAACCGCACGAAGGCTAGTCAGGCGATACTGGCAACGGCCACGCTCAAAATGGTGTATTTTATGTGCCACCCGCACAAGAGCCAGTCCAGGGGCACTGGCAACGATTTCGCTCGAAAGTCCTTACACATGCTGTGGGCACAAGTGCCAGAAAGGCAACGCTGGGCACAAGTGCCAGAAAGGCAACGCTGGGCACAGGTGCCATCCCGATTTCGCTTTCGCTTGCCCTAATAAGTCTTCGCAAGCTGAGTTTCGTGTCCAATGAAGGAGACGACGTTGGCATGGGTGCCAGTCGTCGAATTTAGTTCGATTTCGATTTCACTTACCTCAACTTAAAGTGACAGTCCCATAAAGGGAATGATACTACTGCTATTCAGCACTAGGAAGCAGCACCGCTTCCTGTCGGCCTTGACACATTTCCTGTGTCCTTATGTTTACAAGGGGGAGACAAGCACCTCCACTTAGCTAAGCCTTCATCCAGAGACATGTTTTTGATGATGAGAAAAGACTAAGGACACAGGAAATGTGTCAAGGCTGACAGGAAGTGGTGCTGCTTCCTAGGGCTGAACAGCAGTAGTATTATTCCCTTCATGTGACTGTCACATTAAGTTGGCAGCATACAACTACTTTATCACATCACTACTGCATAAATCTCTCTGAGAGATTTAGAAATGTATTATTTCTATTATATATATATATATATATATATATATATATACAATTAAACCTTGGGAGAGGCATTATGCCGGTAATAAACACACGCACTGGTTCAGTCCTTTATTAATTTAATTTATATAGTTTTTTGTTAAATTATTTCATTGCACTCTTGCAATCTCTTCAGTAACTTGTCTCTCCACTTCCATTTATTTTGAATATATGATCTGGCGTTGTTTTGGCGTTATTTCGAAACTGTTTGGTATGAGCATGTGAGTGTGTGCAAGTTCGTATGTGTGCACGCTCATATGTGTGCACGCACTTATGTGTTCGTGCTTATATGTAAGTATGTGCGTCCATATGTGTGTTTGTAACAATTTCGTTTATATCAGATCAGATAGAGACTTTTTAATTAATTTATTTACGTTCATATTCCGCATCATATGTGTGAACAACACATGCAATCATGGGCAATTGTAAGGCCCTCATCTACGTGTATTTGGTGTTTAAAATTGGTTGCGTTTCAGTTATGAGGACCGACTCCTGTATTTGTCGCAACGATGCGTCACCGGGGTGTCTAGACAGGATTTCTATGTTAATTCTGTTCAGTACACCACCATGTTGTTCTTTGGCATGCTGGTAGAGCACCGAGGTTTGTTTTTGATTATTATAGTCCCTCCAATGTTCGTTTACACGCTCAGCCAAACTTCTTGCCGTCTCACCTATGTATGTGGTGTTTCTGTTTTTACACTCACCATCCATACAGCTTATTTTGTAGACTACATTTCTGGCTTTGCAGTTGGCACCAGGACTATTTTTGCACACAATGCAACTCTCCTCAACACACCTTGTTCTTCTGAAGGGATATGTTTTACATATTATTGATCTAATTGATCTCCCTGGTTTTTCTATAACATTTATCCTCAACTTGGTACTTTTGAGGATTTTTCGAAATCTGCGGGCCAGTTCTCCGTGTGGCGTGGCGTCCACAAACATTACTCCCTGGAACTTGTCGGTATTGTACCACGTGGTCTTTTTGTTTGTTTTGTCACTTATCCTTTGTAGTCTATTCCACTGTTTGTTACGGTATCTAGGTTGTGTTCCATTTGTATCTTTGACAACAATCTCCTCAAATTTCTTGTTAGCTCCTCTGTATACCCGGATTCTATCTTTCTGGCTGTATCCCGAAATTTGCATGCGATGCATGAAGTCTTGAATATGTTTTTGCTCCTCCCATGGATCGCACAGGGGGGATATGTTTTTCATATCCCCCCTGTGCGAAAAACATATCCCCCCTGTGAAAAACATATCCCCCCTGTGCGATCCATGGGAGGAGCAAAAACATATTCAAGACTTCATGCATCGCATGCAAATTTCGGGATACAGCCAGAAAGATAGAATCCGGGTATACAGAGGAGCTAACAAGAAATTTGAGGAGATTGTTGTCAAAGATACAAATGGAACACAACCTAGATACCGTAACAAACAGTGGAATAGACTACAAAGGATTAGTGACAAAACAAACAAAAAGACCACGTGGTACAATACCGACAAGTTCCAGGGAGTAATGTTTGTGGACGCCACGCCACACGGAGAACTGGCCCGCAAATTTCGAAAAATCCTCAAAAGTACCAAGTTGAGGATAAATGTTATAGAAAAACCAGGGAGATCAATTAGATCAATAATATGTAAAACATATCCCTTCAGAAGAACAAGGTGTGTTGAGGAGAGTTGCATTGTGTGCAAAAATAGTCCTGGTGCCAACTGCAAAGCCAGAAATGTAGTCTACAAAATAAGCTGTATGGATGGTGAGTGTAAAAACAGAAACACCACATACATAGGTGAGACGGCAAGAAGTTTAGCTGAGCGTGTAAACGAACATTGGAGGGACTATAATAATCAAAAACAAACCTCGGTGCTCTACCAGCATGCCAAAGAACAACATGGTGGTGTACTGAACAGAATTAACATAGAAATCCTGTCTAGACACCCCGGTGATGCATCGTTGCGACAAATACAGGAG